>NC_091118.1:9305410-9370410 GCF_040183065.1 Periplaneta americana | reverse complement strand
AATCACCCTGTATATGTAAGCGTGAAGCATCCTGTGTAATATGTAAGCGTGAATCACCCTGTATAATATGTAAGCGTGAATCACCCTATATAATATGTAAGCGTGAATCACTCTATATAATATGTACGCGTGAATCACGCTCTATATTATATGTAAGCGTGAATCACCCTATATAATATGTAAGCGTGAATCACTCTGTATAATATGTAAGCGTGAATCACCCTGTATAATATGTAAGCGTGAATCACCCTATATAATATGTAAGCGTGAATCACCCTATATAATATGTAAGCGTGAATCACCCTGTATAATATGTAAGCGTGAATCACCCTATATAATATGTAAGCGTGAATCACCCTGTATAATATGTAAGCGTGAATCACCCTGTATAATATGTAAGCGTGAATCACCCTATATAATATGTAAGCGTGAATCACCCTATATAATATGTAAGCGTGAATCACCCTGTATAATATGTAAGCGTGAATCACCCTGTATAATATGTAAGCGTGAATCACCCTATATAATAGGTAAGCGTGAATCACCCTGTATAATATGTAAGCGTGAATCACCCTATATAATATGTAAGCGTGAATCACTCTGTACAATATGTACGCGTGAATCACCCTGTATAATATGTAAGCGTGAATCACCCTATATAATATGTAAGCGTGAATCACTCTGTATAATATGTAAGCGTGAATCACCCTATATAATATGTACGCGTGAATCACCCTGTATAATATGTAAGCGTGAATCACCCTATATAATATGTAAGCGTGAATCACTCTGTATAATATGTAAGCGTGAATCACCCTGTATAATATGTAAGCTACCTTAGTTGCAGTATAATAATATCATATCATGATGATAATGATGATACTCATGTCACTTAATGATTTTTTTTCGCCTCGACTTTTTCAATCTCTCTGCGAAGTCCCACATCCGTATCTGAGTGAGTTGAATCTGTGGAAATAGAGAACTAAATTTTGTTTCTGTTTACAAATTTAATGAATGTCTTGGACTCTGATTTTAATCATTATTGTCTCATAACCGATATTGTTACTCCGGGAGATGTTTGGTCTGTAACACAATGTTACCAACACTTCCATTATTAATGAATGAATAATAAACTAACAAATGACAATCTAGCTGTTGTTTCACTAAAAATGTCTTTCGGTCCTCTCCATTGAGCTTCGAAAATGCTTATTGTGAAATTATTACGAGGTGTAGTTTATACAACCCCAAGGTTGCTAAGAGACGGCAGGAAATGTCTACATGCTTCAAGAAGAAATGTCATTGACCTGTGTGAGAAATAAAAAATATACTGCTGTTAAGTACAAAATGACAAAATGATTGCGAAATAGATAAACAGTTATTTATACATCTTTACTTAGTTTATTGGCTTGGGTGCAAACTCTCCCCGACTACTAAAAACAACCTACCTCTCTTAATCCATAAATAGGCTAACTATAGACCAGTGATGTCAAAGCAAGCGCATTTTTCTGACCTTGACGTCGTGCGCGGGCAGCAAGCGCTATGTATGGAAAGAGGAAGGGTTGTGTATGTGAATAAGCAACCTGTGAGATTAAGAAAACAGTGGTGCACAAACTTCAAACGGAACGTGAAATTTTATGTCGTTATTTTTATATGGCTTCTTTCTGTTTAATATTATCTATATTGCCTGTAAAACAAAAGTACTAACACTGATTTCTTAATATTGCACTTGTGTTTTAAATCTTAATAACATAATAGAGAGTTAAGAAGGAATATTCACTTAAATTCCATAGTAGTATAATATTATACTGTATTAAGTGGATGAAACACATCATTCATAAAGAAAGTGATATTCCAAAAAACAGAGATTGAGTATGACATGATAAGTTGGAATTTATATTGATGGTATCTTTAGCGTTACAAAAGTAATCAATAAACTAATGAAAACAATATTACAGTACAAAGCAAAGTTGCCTAGGTACTGTATCTGTTTTAAGTGTAACTAATATTTCATAACAAAATTCTTATCGCATTATGCTTTTAAGGTGATATTTGTGAGCAACTTCCTATCATCAGAATATTAAATTATTTTCTCGAAATGTCCTGAAGCTATAGAGCTGACATTTTTACAACACATGGGCACGTATCTTTTGCTTATGATGTAACAGTAGTTGCTTTGTTAATTCATTTCCTTACAAACAATTTCCATGCGAATATTTTCAAAATTTTCAATACACTATCTTCAGTAATACGTATATACAGTATATTAGATTTACGAAAACATTCTGTAAGGCTACTAAATAAATAGGCCTATATCTGAAAATTTCATTTTTCTATACGAAAAGTTGAGAAAATATTTCTTTTGAATAAAAAAATCAAACTTGTGAAAAATGAGCATTAAAATTAAAACTTACATTCTTATAATGCACTTATACTTCTCAGGCAAATCTAAAAATTAACATGGATACAGTTTTAATAAGTTCTCTTCCCTTTATCTATTGAATCAGTGCTGGCCATCCCTGAATATAGCTCGACCAATCCGCATATACCACTTCTTTCGTCTGTCTCTTTCCTTTCCGCTGTAAAGCGCTCAGGCTCTCCTGGGCTCTAAAGCGCGCGCTTGCTCCTATGGGCATCAATTGACATGCCTGCTATAGACTATGTGTTAAGAGAGGTAAGTAGATTTTACTAGTCGAGGATCGCTCGACGTGCTATTAAGTAAATTCTATTTAACTCACGAATAGCATATCATGTTTTTTACACTCCCACATTTTACGTAATAAAATATATTTCTTCATCTTACATGATTTAATATCAGATCTGTTGGGAGAGTCGTCGGGTTTAGAGCATACTTTTGTTTTTTGCTACTGTATGTTACTGTTGAAAGAAGGGGTACAAGACTAACTGTAGTAACTTTCGAGGAATATCACTTTTTTGACATCGTACAAAATTTTGTCCAACATTCTTTTAAGAAGATTAACTCCATATGTAGATGAAATTATTGGGGATCATCAGTGTGGTTTTAGGCGTAATAGATCAACTATTGATCAGATATTTTGTATTCGACAGATAATGGAGAAAAAATGGGAGTATAAGGGTACAGTGCATCAGTTATTCATAGATTTCAAAAAGGCATATGACTCGGTTAAGAGAGAAGTTTTATATGATATTCTTATTGAATTTGGTATTCCCAAGAAACTAGTTCGATTAATTAAAATGTGTCTCAGTGAAGCTTACAGCAGAGTTCGTA
Source organism: Periplaneta americana (assembly GCF_040183065.1). Classification (NCBI taxonomy): domain Eukaryota; kingdom Metazoa; phylum Arthropoda; class Insecta; order Blattodea; family Blattidae; genus Periplaneta; species Periplaneta americana. The sequence continues at coordinate 9,367,163 of NC_091118.1, read as the reverse complement.
TAGGTCAGTTTCTGTCAGATGCGTTTCCAATTCACTGTGGGATAAAGCAGGGAGATGCACTATCACCTTTACTTTTTAACTTCGCTCTAGAATATGCCATTAGGAAAGTTCAGGATAACAGAGAGGGTTTGGAATTGAACGGGTTACATCAGCTGTTTGTCTATGCGGATGACGTGAATATGTTAGGAGAAAATCCACAAACGATTAGGGAAAACACTGGAATTTTACTTGAAGCAAGTAAAAAGATAGGTTTGGAAGTAAATCCCGAAAAGACAAACTATATGATTATGTCTCGTGACGAGAATATTGCACGAAATGGAAATATAAAAATTGGAAATTTGTCCTTGGAAGAGGTGGAAAAATTCAAATATCTTGGAGCAACAGTAACAAATATAAATGATATCCGGGAGGAAATTAAACACAGAATAAATATGGGAAATGCCTGTTATTATTCGGTTGAGAAGCTTTTATCATCCAGTCTGCTGTCAAAAAATCTGAAAGTTAGAATTTATAAAACAGTTATATTACCGGTTGTTCTGTATGGTTGTGCAACTTGGACTCTCACTCTGAGAGAGGAACATAGGTTAAGGGTGTTTGAGAATAAGGTACTTAGGAAAATATTTGGGGCTAAGAGGGATGAAGTTACGGGAAAATGGAGAAAGTTACACAACACAGAACTGCACGCATTGTATTCTTCACCTGACATAATTAGGAACATTAAATGCAGATGTTTGAGATGGACAGGGCATGTAGCACGTATGGGCGAATCCAGAAATGCATATAGAGTGTTAGTTGGGAGGCCGGAGGGAAAAAGACCTTTGGGGAGGCCGAGACGTAGATGGGAGGATAATATTGAAATGAATTTGAGGGAGGTGGGATATGATGATAGAGACTGGATTAATCTTGCTCAGGATAGGGACCGATGGCGGGCTTATGTGAGGGCGGCAATGAACCTCCGGGTTCCTTAAAAGCCAGTAAGTAAGTAAGTAAGTAAGTATGTTACTGTTGAATGAAACGTACCGCCAGTTTACAAGCAAAACATATTAAGCCAAAAATATTACTTCTGGGAAAAATGCGTATATAATGTATAAACTTAGTTTTGTCGCAATATTCTTTACCTAGTAGTCTCAGAAAGGAGACATAATCAGACATTCTTACAACGAAACAAAACTAATTTTATTGCCTCAATTAGTCCTTCTCTTGTGAACCAGGTCGCTCGTTCTCCGATCATGCGCACTGCCTCCTTTCTGGAACTTACAAAATTCTGTGCGACAAAACTTTTTTCTAAGACTGTACATAATGTGGGCTATGTGTATAAACTTATAATTGGAAAATGAAATACGCATAAAAAGAGACAACTTACAAACAGTAATATTTTGACGGTTCAGTTTTTTCAGGAATTTTCAAATATCATTTTCTTAGAAATAATATTTTTGACCTAATAAGTTTGTTACAGCAAGCAATTCAGAACGCGTTCTGAACTAATACGGAACTTCTTTCGACGCATGCGCCAGTTGTGTACGGTGTGAAAACTAGTTCGGGATTTTACGTTGTTGAAACGTTTCTTCATGTTATTTTGTCACAAATATTATGTATTATTTTGTAGGAACTTTAGAGTTACAAGGCTTGTATTACGTTCTGGTTTGAAGATCTGCATATAATCTTCTTTACATGATAGTAGGGACTTCCTGATGTAGACTACACAATAACAGGTATAATTTAGTTGTGTTCACGGTGTACTATTCAGTAATTAAAGACAGTTTAAAGCCTGGAAGCTTATGCAAAAAAGTGACAAGTGTTTAGTACTGGGATATCCTCCTTTTGATAAGTTCGTGCAGTTAAGTATCTCCTCACACTAGCGTGTTAGAGTTTTTGTTCTATCTTATCCACAAAGAAGGGTCAGCGCTTTATCTTTCACGAGGAAGGTCAATCAAAGTCAGTAACATGCTACAAACATGAATTTTTCTTGGTCTGGTTTACAGGTTGTTGGAAAATTCGACCAGTGAACTACTTTAGCGTCTTTCGTTGAAAATTTAGTAGTCCAATGGTAAACATTTTTATATTTTTAGCCGTTGTTAAGTGATCGTAGCAAACTTGCATAACTCATTCACTTTGTACGCTACACTGTCTCAAAGCTTCTGGTACTTCTCAGTACAAACTCATTGCTATCCTTAAAGAAAACAGAACTTTTTAAATAATTATCTCACCAGAAACTTTAACATATCATTTATCATCATGTTGATGATATTTTTCGGAATTATTTTCTTGTTGATTATATTTTTTCAGAATTCTTTTCTTGTTGATTATATTTCTCAGAATTCTTTTCTTTTGTTGTTCATTATATTTTTCAGAATTATTTTCTTGTTGATTATATTTTTCAGAATTATTTTCTTGTTGATTATATTTTTCAGAATTCTTTTCTTTTCTTGTTGATTATATTTTTCAGAATTATTTTCTTGTTGATTATATTTTTGAGAATTATTTTCTTGTTGATTATATTTTTCAGAATTCTTTTCTTGTTGATTATATTTTTTCAGAATTCTTTTCTGGTTCATTATATTTTTTTCAGAATTCTTTTTTGGTTCATTATATTTTTTCAGAATTCTTTTCTAGTTAATTATATTTTTTCAGAATTCTTTTCTTTTTGATTGTATTTTTCAGAATTTTTTCCTTGTTGATTATATTTTTCAGAATTCTTTTCTTGTTGATTATATTCTTCAGAGTTCTTTTCTTGTTGATTATATTTTTCAGAATTCATTTCTTGTTGATTATGTTTTTCAGAATTATTTTCTTGTTGATTATATTCTTCAGAATTCTTTTCTTGTTGATTATATTCTTCAGAATTCTTTTCTTGTTGATTACATTTTTTAGATTTCTTTTCTTGTTGATTATATTCTTCAGAATTCTTTTCTTGTTGATTATATTTTTCAGAATTCTTTTCTTTTCTTGTTGATTATATTTTTCAGAATTATTTTCTTGTTGATTATATTTTTTCAGAATTCTTTTCTGGTTCATTATATTTTTTTCAGAATTCTTTTTTGGTTCATTATATTTTTTCAGAATTCTTTTCTAGTTAATTATATTTTTTCAGAATTCTTTTCTTTTTGATTGTATTTTTTCAGAATTTTTTCCTTGTTGATTATATTTTTCAGAATTCTTTTCTTGTTGATTATATTCTTCAGAGTTCTTTTCTTGTTGATTATATTTTTCAGAATTCATTTCTTGTTGATTATGTTTTTCAGAATTATTTTCTTGTTGATTATATTCTTCAGAATTCTTTTCTTGTTGATTATATTCTTCAGAATTCTTTTCTTGTTGATTAAATTTTTTAGATTTCTTTTCTTGTTGATTATATTCTTCAGAATTCTTTTCTTGTTGATTATATTCTTCAGAATTCTTTTCTTGTTGATTAAATTTTTTAGATTTCTTTTCTTGTTGATTATATTCTTCAGAATTTTTTTCTTGTTGATTATATGTTTTAGAATTCTTTTCTTGTTGATTATATTCTTCAGGATTCTCTTCCTGTTGATTATATTCTTCAGAAATCTCTTCTTGTTGATTATATATTTTAGAATTCTTTTCTTGTTGATTATATTGTTTCAGAATTCTTTTCTTGTTGATTATATTTTTCAGAATTCTCTTCTTGTTGATTATATATTTTAGAATTCTTTTCTTGTTGATTATATTGTTTCAGAATTCTTTTCTTGTTGATTATATTTTTCAGGATTCTTTTCTTGTTGATTATATTTTTCATAATTCTTTTCTTGTTGATTATATTTTTGAAAATTATTTTCTTGTGAACATATACGTTGTGCTATTTTAACCCTCACCTGGCATTACTTTTTAAATGTACGTTAACGATATCTATTCATATGGGTCTATATTGACCCGTAGATACCAGTTGAGGGTTAATGACACTGTCTAATGAAAGCTTCTTCCTTAACACGATCAGCACCTACCAAGGGATAAAGTTTGTAATCAAAAACAAAAGAGCTGGATGTTTCAGAAAAAATACACGTTTTAATTAACTGAAACTTACAAAATTAAATACTTAACCTTTGGTATACGGGGTACCTCAGGAGGAATGTAAAACACTTCAGCATAATGTAGTTTGAGTTAACCTCCATCCATTTAACCTGCCATACCTATGTACGAAGTCTAACGGTTGGGGAGAAATTAATGGGGGAGGTACACTATTGGCATAAAAAATTGAATGAAATTCTTTTTTTTTCTGTACCTCGGCTACTACAAAAGCTAAATGAACAATACTTTTCATGCTTAATATACATGCATTACACTTTATAAAATATTATTCAGAATATTAAAATATCTGACAATTACCTGTAAAAATAATATAAAATGTGCGTCTTATTTATTTAATAAAATATAAAATTAATTAAACGTCAGCATGACTATACTACTGGAATGTTTTAAAGACTTACATCAACGACATAGTCTAGGATCTTTTACTTATTTCTTGAAGATTTTTTTTTCCTTAATCGTTATCTTTAATATTAAATTTTCTAAAAATTTGTATTTAAAAAAATCCTGAAGTAATAGGGTTGGAAGTAAATCCCGAAAAGACAAAGTATATCATTATGTCTCGTGACCAAAATATTGTACGAAATGGAAATATAAAAATTGGAAATTTATCTTTCGAAGAGGTGCAAAACTTCAACTGTCTTGGAGCAGCAGTAACAAATATAAATGACACTCGGGAGGAAATTAAACGTAGAATAAATATGAGAAACGCCTGTTATTATTCGGTTGAGAAGCTTTTGTCATCCAGTCTGCTCTCAAAAAAGGTGAAAGTTAGAATTTATAAAACAGTTATATTACCGGTTGTTCTGTATGGTTATGAAACCTGGACTCTCACTTTGAGAGAGGAACAGAGATTAAGGATGTTTGAGAATAAGGTTCTTAGGAAAATATTTGGGGCTAAGAGGGATGAAGTTACAGGATAATGGAGAAATTATACATTGCAGAACTGCACGCATTGTATTCTTCACCTGACATAATTAGGAACATTAAATCCAGACGTTTGAGATGGGTAGGGCATGTAGCACGTATGGGCGAATCCAGAAATGCATATAGAGTGTTAGTTGGGAGGCCAGAGGGAAAAAGACCTTTGGGGAGGCCGAGACGTAGAATATTTAAATATTATGTTTTATTTAACGACGCTCGCAATTGCAGAGGTTATATCAGCGTCGCCGAATGTGCCGGAATTTTGTCCCGCAGGAGTTCTTTTACATGCCAGTAAATCTACTGACATGAGCCTGTCGCATTTAAGCACACTTAAATGCCATCGACCTGGCCCGGGATCGAACCCGCAACCCTGGGCATAGAAGGCCAGCGCTATACCAACTCGCCAACCAGGTCGACCCGAGACGTAGATGGGAGGATAATATTAAAATGTATTTGAGGGAGGTGGGATATGATGATAGAGACTGGATTAATCTTGCTCAGGATAGGGACCAATGGCGGGCTTATGTGAGGGCGGCAATGAACCTCCGGGGTTCCATAAAAGCCATGAGTAGAGGTAAAAGATCCTAGACTGTGTTGTGGATGTAGGTCTTTAGAATATTTCTGTTAAAGTATCATGCTGATATTTAATTAATTTTATATTTTATTTTGTAAATGCTTTACGATTGTCAAAATAATTATGCAGTTGATAAAGCGTCATAAAATAACCATTTAAAAAAAGAATTACGTTTTATTTAAATTTCCCGTTTCCTCAGTTTTCCTATTTTTTTTCGAGTAATAGGTTTTTATATAAGATCAGAAAGTTTTTGTTAATAGTGGAAAATCAGAATAGAAGACTGAAAATGGTACTAATCTTAGGATCCCTGGTCATCTCTGGTAGATTATAAAAAATAGTAACTTATCAATGTTTTTTTTTATAATTAGCCCACAAATTCACAGAGAATAACAGCTTCTTCATTCGAATATTTGTATTTTCGCCAAGTTCCTAGAAAAGCGAGTTCCTGAACTAGATATAACAATCGGGAAAGAAATGCTTTCTTTACCTTTTAGCTATTTTTAAGGACATCGCAGTCGTTTCAGATTACAACAGAAGGAGGAGCGTTTACAGGACACGTGATAAACACGACGTGCCACGTTGATCGATGCCCTGCACGACCATTAACATACTAATTGCTGTCACATTCCAGTCTGATTCCTGTTTATTTCGCTTGCTTTGATAACACAAGGAAATATCCACCCTACTTATCTGTTTTCGAACTTAGCGTCTCAAGTCAGTTACTGATTGCAATGAAATACGTTTGTTCATATCTATTTCCTATTTGTGATTATATGTATACGCCTGTCTTACTTGCTTTTGTTTTCTTTCATCATTATACACGAAATAAATGTAAACCTATTTTCTTGCTATTAAAAACTAATAACAACTATTTTTAACAAAAATAATCTGCCCTCAATGAGGGTGACCATAAAGATCCAGAATAAAAGCACTACAGAATGATTTAGAAAGACAAAAAGATTAACTCAGGAATTGTTTAGTAAACATCCAGAGAAATTCAAACCCAACAGAATCATCAATGGCCAAAATATAAATGGTAATGTAATATTTGGATTGAATCCTTAAGAATATACAATAATTTTTTTTGAATTTCAAAAAATCGGATACCGAGTGCTTTTAAAATATTCCATGTGAATTTAGGGAGTGTGCCACGTGCACCAAACAAAAGACCAGAAACACTCCACTGACTAGTGGGAAGGTTATATTTCTCACTTAGGTATGGGATGCAGGACTCATAAAGGGATTTCTTCTCCTCATCAACGTGTTGTGCCTGCAGGGCATCTCTCTCAAACCGGATTGTAGGACAGTGGCGGCTCGTAGTCAAATGTCCAGGGTAGGCAAAATTTACAGAACATTTTTATGTAATTCCCGCGATTCAATGACAGCTCGCTTTCATCATGCCCCCCCGAAAACTTAACTCTTGCTTACATAACAATACTGTTACATCAATGAGCCGTCTCATAATTTGTCGGTTTTTTCTAGTTTATTGTTATACTGTTGTCTTGCAACCCTTGTTGTTCAGACAACATTTCCGAAATTGGATTCAAATTCTTTTCAAGTCTCTTTAGACTTACCGAGTTACAAATATGATCTGATTCCAAGTACCTTCTTTAGATTACAATAACAAACGTGACCACCTACAGCTTAGCTTTAACTTCACTTCCTGTTAGCCATTTATGTGTTTCATACCATACTTACTTACTTACAAATGACTTTTAAAGAATCCGCAGGTTCATTGCCGCCCTCACGTAAGCCCGCCATCGGTCCATACACTGTGCAAGATTAATCCAGTCTCTATCATCATATCCCACCTCCCTAAAATCCATTTTAATATTATCCTCCCATCTAAGTCTCGACCTCCCCAAATGTCTTTTTTCCTCCGGCCTCCCAACTAACACACTATATGCATTTCTGGATTAGCCCATACGTGCTACATGCCCTGCCCATTTCAAACGTCTGGATTTAATGTTCCTAATTATGTCAGGTGAAGAATACAATGCGTGTAGTTCTGCGTTATGTAACTTTCTCCATTCTCCTGTAACTTCATCCCTCTTAGCCCCAAATATTTTCCTAAGAACTTTATTCTCAGACACCCTTAACCTATGTTCCTCTCTCAAAATGAGAGTCCAAGTTTCACAACCATACAGAACAACCGGTAATATAACTGTTTTATAAATTCTAACTTTCAGATTTTTTGACAGCAGACTAGATGACAAAAGCTTCTCAATCGAATAATAACAGGCATTTCCCATATTTATTCTGTGTTTAATTTCCTCCCGAGTATCATTTATATTTGTTACTGTTGCTCCAAGATATTTGAATTTTTCCACCTTTTCGAAGGATAAATCTCCAATTTTTATATTTCCATTTCGTAGTGTTTCATACCATGAAGGATTAAATTTTCTTGCACCTTTAGCACTGACTTTATGAACAACAGAGCTTAATGCAGGAGTGGGTCGTCCATTGTCCAAAATACTTCTCTTTTCAATGTCATTACGACGCGAAAACGGACAACGTAACAGTTTACTTATATCAGTCATAATATAATATTATTGTTATCACTTACATTAATTATAAATCACCAAATATACGTAACATTAATATACAGTACATACTTGCAAAAATCACATTTTCTAAAATACACTGTTAAAAAAACATCTTTTAAAACACACTGTTTACAAACTGTTATACTACTCGTAACAATCTACGTTCCAACTCGTGAAACTTTCAAACAGAAATTTCGCAAATCGTAGGTGTTCGATAATGCTCGTGGGTTCTCGTTAGGGCAGGCAGATTTCTAGCGCGCTGGCTTATGCATAGAACGCATGCGCTAAGAAAGCATTTAGAATAGCGATCTCTTTTAATGCTTACTCCAGGGCCAGCTTTGAAGTTACGTGGAAGGTCGGCTAACTTCGCTTCTGCCTACCTTCTGACGCATCGTGATCTGTCCAGTGTATTCTTGTCGCATAAATCGAACTGCCAGTAGTAAGCAACGTCCAACTAACCCTCAAAAAATCCCATTCATAGTTAATTGAAGAATTTCTAAGCACCTAGACAAGAGTATATAATTATATAGGGTTTTCCAAATGTGTTGGGGTAGTTAATAAATATCCACTTTTAGGTTTTTCTAAATGTGTTGAGGTAGGCTTAGCCTACCCTGCCTGCCCTGAGGAGCCGCCTCTGTTGTAGGATCAAGAATTATTCCCTTAGATTGAGTCCTGTGGATGGCTACAATATCTGCTCTTCTGTTCGAATCTAAGGATGAAACGCAGTGGATCTCCTCGTGTACTTCCCATCCTCGACGCTTGAAGGGTGGAGCGAAGGAAAATTCTCTCCGGCACCGGGACTCGAACCCGGGTTTCAGCTCTACGTGCTTACGCTTTATCCATTAAGTGCCACCGGATTCCAGTTCTGATACCGGATTGAATCCTCTCAGTTGGACATTGTGCGACTGTCACACATCTGTGACACAGTGCATGAGGATATTGAAGAGGCAATCAAATGAGTGGCGGCACAATAATTCCCCAAGGACAAAAAAGTATCGGCAAAAACAGGATGTACTTAAGGGGAGAGGATGGTATTTTTTGGTGAAAAATGAGTAAATTTTCAAAAAAAAAATCTTTAAAATACAATGTGATATGTGTGGAATGCATAGCATAACATTTTGTGGGTATTTGTGCCCTTATCGGATGTTGAGACGTCATTTTTAAATTTTCTGCGCTATAGATTTTTAAATCACACGCCCACTTTTATTGTTGTTTCTGGTAAATTAAATTTTCAAAACAATTTTTTTTCTTTAAAATACCCTTTGATATGTGTGGAATGCATAGCATAACATTTTGTGGGTATTGTGCCCTTATCGGATGTTGAGTCGCCATTTTTAAACTTCCTGCGTTATGGATTTTTAAATCACTCGCCCATTTTTATTGTTGTTTCTGGTAAATTAAATTTTCAAAAATTTTTTTTTCTTTAAAATACCCTTTGATATTATGTGTGGAACGCATTGCATAACATTTTGTGGGTATTGTGCCCTTATCGGATGTTGAGTCGCCATTTTTAAACTTCCTGCGCTATGGATTTTTAAATCACACGCCCGCTTTTATTGTTGTTTCTAGTAAATTAAATTTTCAAAAAAATTTTTTTTCTTTAAAATACCCTTTGATATTTTGTGTGGAATGCATAGCATAACATTTTGTCGGTATTTGTGCCCTTATCGGATGTTGAGTCGCCATTTTTAAACTTCCTGCGTTATGGATTTTTAAATCACTCGCCCACTTTTATTGTTGTTTCTGGTCAATTAAATTTTCAAAACATTTTTTTTTCTTTAAATACCCTTTGATGTTTGGAATGCATTGCATAACATTTTGTGCGTATTGTGCCCTTATCGGAAGTTGAGTCGCCATTTTTAAACTTCCTACGTTATGGATTTTTAAATCACTCGCCCACTTTTACTGCTGTTTCTGGTATATTAAATTTTCAAAACAATTTTCTTCCTCTTTAAAATACCCTTTGATATGTGTGGAATGCATTGCATAACATTTTGTGGGTATTGTGCCCTTATCGGAAGTTGAGTCGCCATTTTTAAACTTCCTGCATTATGGATTTTTAAATCACTCGCCCACTTTTATTGTTGTTTCTGGTAAATTAAATTAAAAAAAATGTTGTTTCTTTAAAATACCCTTTGATATGTGTGGAATGCATTGCATAACATTTTGTGGGTATTTGTGCCCTTATCGGATGTTGAGACGTCATTTTTAAACTTCCTGCGCTATGGATTTTTAAATCACACGCCCGCTTTTATCGGTTTCCAGTAACTTCATTTTTTTGCTACATTGCCAGACAAAAATGGATATAATTTCTGAACTATTAAAGATACATGCATGGAATTTAAAACACACATTCTTTAGACTATTAGGAAACTTTTCTCTGTAACAGAATTTTGTTAATTGATATTATTTAAAAAATAAGTCCGTTTGTTTGCAAGAAAGGAAATAGAAAATTGTTATTAAATTTTAATTGTTTATTTTACAAACGTGCGGACTAATATCAAAATTCTGTTATAGACAGGTTGTAGAACAAGCTTTTGCAAATACATTGCAAAAAACTATTTGAACCTACAGTATCTTTAAAAACGGTTTAGATATATCGGTTTTAGTACAATCCTGCATTGGGTAATTTTTTTTCAAATTTGGGCCCCCAAATATTTTTTTTTCAAAGTATTTTTATTTGGTTGAGTTGCCACAGCTATGAGCTCTCCACATACAAAAAATTAATATTTTACACCAAATAGGAAAAAAGTTTTAAAAAATACCATCCTCTCCCCTTAAAGTCATGTTCATTGTTGTTTATGATTTTGACGGTGTTCTTGTCACTCATTCAGTTCCTGTGGGAAATCATATGAATTGTGCATATTACAGTTACATTCTGGAACACCATTCATGAATACACTAAATTCTCATTCTATTGTGCTACATTATGGTGCTTGCTCTCACATAGCTGTCTATGTGGTTAATTTACTTCGCAGATGGAACTGAGAAATTCTAGAGCATCCTCCATACTCCCCAGATATGAGTCCATGTGATTTTGACCTTTTCGCGAAAATGAAATTACCACTTAGAGGAGTTCGCTTTAGAACCAGACAGGCAACTATAGCAGCAGTGGAGCAGTCTGTTGGAAGATTAGTACAACAAGACTCTGTTGATGGCATCCGTCTGTCCCTGAGGTGTGGAGAGGGGTTCTTCATGTTAGAGAAGATAACTTCTGAGGACTGCAACAATGTGACTGTTCCAAAAATATATATTATTTTAATGTACCGTACCGAAGTACATATGATATTTCCATGCAGATATTCTGCGTCATCATACGATGAAAGAGTAATGGAACAGAGAAAAATTCTCTCCGGCACCGGGATTTGAACCCGGGTTTTCAGCTCTACGTGCTGATGCTTTATCCACTAAGCCACAGCAGATACCCACCCCGGCGTCGGACAGAATTGTCTCAATTTAAGTTCCAACTCTTGGGTTCCCTCTAGTGGCCGCCCTCTGCACTACGTCATAGATGTCTATGAATGTAGGACTGAAGTCCACACATGTGCTGAGGTGCACTCGTTATGAGCGCCGGAGAGAATTTTTCTCCCTTCCATTACTCTTTCATCGTATGATGACGCAGAATATTTGCATGGAAATGTCATATGTACTTCGGTACATTAAAATAATATATATGATATGCGTAAATCACTTCGTGATTTAAGAAGGCGCTTATTCCGTCGGATCCCGGCCAACTAGTCACTCATAACGAGTGCACCTCAGCACATGTCAGTCCTACGTTCATAGACATCTATGACGTAGTGCAGAGGGCGGCCACTAGAGGGAACCCAAGAGTTGGAACTTAAACTGAGACGATTCTGTCCGACGCCGGGGTGGGTATCCGGTGTGGCTTAGTGGATAAAATATCAGCACGTAGAGCTGAAAACCCGGGTTCAAATTCCGGCGCCGGAGAGAATTTTTCTCCGTTCCATTACTCTTTCATTGTATCTTCCAAAAATGTTTTGTTTGTTGTTAATTCAAATGTTGGCACTAATTATTGAATGACCCATGTAATATAATCATCTTTTTTTTTTACGAGTTTAGTCGATTGTTTCTATCTTTCTGGAAGCGTTGTGTTTTTCTCACATGAAATTTCCCAGATCATGAAGTTATCAATGCGCATGACAGCGACAAGCCTGCTGTCTGTAGTGTGATTGATGTATTACGGACTAGTTAACACGCAGTTCCTTTTCTGTACGTATTCTTGTCTGATTCCTGTTTACTTGGATAGCACACAAGGAAATAATTTCCCGTATATCTCGTTGCTGTCAGTTCGAGTTTAGTGACCAATGTCAACTTCTGATAGCAGAGGATTCTTCAAGTTTCTTTTAATTTATTGCACACGTTCTCGTGTTTGTCAGTTTGTTTCGTTCCTTTCCCTCACGTTGTATTTCACTGTTTCCTGAAATTAATCTTGGCTTAATAACGAATTTCTTTCCCACGCTGTATGAATTGCGTTCTTGAGTTATTAATTTCACAGTAAATTAAGTTCGAACAATATTTTCTCTCTTTGATCATGTTACAAATTGTACAGACTATTGCGTTTATATGACGTCATTCCATTTTCGACCAATGAAGTGTAGGCCTAATGAAATTTTGAATTCCAACCAATCACAGTCAAACATCGCGATAATTCCTGCAGCTAGATTTATCGCTATCAATTTATCGCATGGTCGTTCTTTTGTTTAGTTGATTGGGGATCATCAGTGCGGTTCTCGGCGTAATAGATCGACTATTGATCAGATTTTTTGTATTCGACAGATAATGGAGAAAAATTGGGAGTATAAGGGTACAGTACATCAGTTATTCATAGATTTCAAAAAGGCTTATGACTCAGTTAAGAGGGAAGTATTATATGATATTCTTATTGAATTTGGTATTCCCAAGAAACTGGTTCGATTAATTAAAATGTGTCTCAGTGAAACATACAGCAGAGTCCGTATAGGTCAGTTTCTATCTGATCCTTTTCCAATTCACTGCGGGCTAAAGCAGGGAGATGCACTATCACCTTTACTTTTTAACTTTGCTCTAGAATATGCCATTAGGAAAGTTCAGGATAACAGGCAGGGTTTGGAATTGAACGGGTTACATCAGCTTCTTGTCTATGCGGATGACGTGAATATGTTAGGAGAAAATACACAAACGATTAGGGAAAACACGGAAATTTTACTTGAAGCAAGTAGAGCGATCGGTTTGGAAGTAAATCCCGAAAAGACAAAGTATATGATTATGTCTCGTGACCAGAATATTGTACGAAATGGAAATATAAAAATTGGAGATTTATCCTTCGAAGAGGTGGAAAAATTCAAATATCTTGGAGCAACAGTAACAAATATAAATGACACTCGGGAGGAAATTAAACGCAGAATAAATATGGGAAATGCGTGTTATTATTCGGTTGAGAAGCTCTTATCATCCAGTCTGCTGTCCAAAAATCTGAAAGTTAGAATTTATAAAACAGTTATATTACCGGTTGTTCTGTATGGTTGTGAAACTTGGACTCTCACTCTGAGAGAGGAACATAGGTTCAGGGTGTTTGAGAATAAGGTGCTAAGGAAAATATTTGGGGCTAAGCGGGATGAAGTTACAGGAGAATGGAGAAAGTTACACAACACAGAACTGCACGCATTGTATTCTTCACCTGACATAATTAGGAACATTAAATCCAGACGTTTGAGATGGGCAGGGCATGTAGCACGTATGGGCGAATCCAGAAATGCATATAGAGTGTTAGTTGGGAGACCGGAGGGAAAAAGACCTTTAGGGAGGCCGAGACGTAGATGGGAGGATAATATTAAAATGGATTTGAGGGAGGTGGGGTATGATGATAGAGACTGGATTAATCTTGCACAGGATAGGGACCGCTGGCGGGCTTATGTGAGGGCGGCAATGAACCTTCGGGTTCCTTAAAAGCCATTTGTAAGTAAGTAAGTAAGTAAGGTGTCGCCAACTGTTTCCCCTTAAATCGATGAGCATGAATCCATTAAGATGCATCTACACGGTTAAACTTTTCTCTCAACTTTACATATTCAAGCAAGGAATGCAAGATTGATATTTAGTATTAATAGATTTACGCAGTGAAGACGACGTTTAAAACGGCGCACCACGTAGACACAAAATCTTCATGCATCTTAATTGAACCCTAAATCATATATGTACTTTCATGTATACGTGCATGGAAAATTGAACTGTGTAGATGCAGCTATAGTCCTGTTACACATTACAGTGAGATATAGCTAGCTCCACACATATTACATAGTTCTTAGTTCTCGGTGTAGTGTGTAATGTAACGATGAAGTACCAAATAAAGTACGAAATTCTACTTCCACATCTACATCTTCATGTTCTAATTCCATGTCCATTGTAGACTATCTGAAGAAAATTACACTCCTTCATTCAGATTTTATAACTGTGTTTACAACAATTCTTCATTTAATTAATGTATTAATCAGGTTACTGTAATTGTATTATAGAATTTTAAATTCAATTATGATTTCAGCAGATATTGAAAATGTATTTATGTTATAATAATAAGAGAAAAGTGCAGTACATGTAATTAACATTCTTAAACCTGTATTTCGCTTTTCGCAATTGGCATTACTGAATAATAACATCGAACTTCTTTATTGCAGTAATCGATATTCATCTATTTCAACTTCACAATGTCTGAATAGGTTAAGTATTCGTAAATATACAATTATTAACGTTTTGTGATCGAATTTTAGGGATATATTATTTACATTTTTATTTTATTCACGAAATAGTCCTAATAATAATAATAATAATAATAATAATAATAATAATAATAATAATAATAATAATAATGATTTATTTTAGCTGGCAGAGTTAAGGCCGTAAGGCCTTCTCTTCCACTCAACCAGCAGAAAGTGTATATACATATGCATGAACTTACAAAGAATTCAACAATTTGATTTAGATGAGTGTTACATGTATACAAGAGTTATTTACGAATTAAACAACAAAATTCTATGAACTATTAATTAAACACTGAAATAAACTGTGTAGCAGAATTAAACTAAAATACATAGAATGTTAATATATTTCAAATGATATTAGATAATAGAAAGAGATTATTATGAGACAATTTTGAAAATGCAGCACAATCAGGATGATGTCTAAAGAAAAAAGCAACAGTGTAGTCAGTAATATTTTAAATCAGTATGATTGGAGTGAAATGCTAATAAGGTTATCTTTTAAGCTGTTCTTAAAGGTGTTTGTTGTCTTGCAGCCCCTAATACTTTGTGACAAGGAATTCCAATGACGCGAGGTGGATATTGTAAAAGATGAGGAATAACAAGATGTTCTATGAAGAGGTATATTTAGCGTGCCACAGATAAGTGATCTGGTATTTACGTCGTGGTTAGAATATAGATAAGAGAAACGAGACGAAAGGTAATTTGGTGTTGAGGTGTGCAGAATTCGAAAGAGTAAAGACAAAGAGTGTAAAGTTCTGCGTTCTTTAAGTCGGAGCCACGAGAGACTTGCGAAGGACGGTGATATATGATCATATCGTCGGATGTTGCACACGTATCTGACGCACATATTCTGAGCTCGCTGTAACTTGACTGACAGTTCAGAACTTAGATCACTTAACAAAACGTCACAATAATCGAAGTGCGGCATTACTAGGGTTTGTACTAGGGTAAGTTTTAGTTGCTGGGGCAAGAAGTTTCTCAAGCGACTCAAAGAGTGAAAGGAGGAACAGATTTTTTTTATCGTTTCTTTAACTTGAACATTCCAACTTAGATTATTATCGAAAAAGAAGCCAAGATTTTTTACGACAGATGAATAAGGGATTAGCGTGTTGTTAAGGGTAACAACTGAAAGATTACTGTTATTAAGGGAGTTAACTAAACGCTTATGTCCAATAATTATGGCTTGAGTCTTACTTGGATTAAGTGCGAGTCCGAAATTGGCCGCCCAAGTGGAGACAGTGGCTAGGTCACAATTTAACTTGTCAATCGATTCATTGATCGTATTGGGTCTGGAATGTATGTAAAGTTGTAGGTCGTCGGCATAGAGGTGATATCGGCAATACTGTAAGTTCTTTGATACGTCATTAATGTAGATAGAGAAAAGTAGTGGTCGTAATACGGAGCCCTGCGGCACTCCCGCCTTTGTGTATCGCCATTGGGAGAATTGATTATCAAGTGAAACACACTGTTGGCGGTCCCGTAGGTAGGAGTCCATCCAGCTCAAGGTATTGTCTGACAGGTGCAAAGCCTTCATCTTTGCAAGAAGCAAGTCGATATCAACAGAACCAAAGGCATTGCTGAAATCGAGAAGAGTTAGTGCCGTTACTTCACCCCTATCCATAGCTTCACGGATGTCCTCAGTCACTTTAAGTAGGGCTGTAGTAGTGCTGTGTCCATGCCTAAAACCCGATTGGTAGTCATCGAGGAGTTTGTGTTCGTCGAGATAGTTCGTAAGTTGTCCGTGTACAATATGTTCTAATACTTTTGAAAGAGTGGGAAGAATTAATATCGGTCTGTATTGGTTTACTGTTTACTAATAAATGTCACTCGAAGTCTGAGATTTCATTTTTTTTCTCTTCTTCCTCCGTTTGTTTCTAATTCCTCATTTGAAGGGTATTGTATTAATTTTAAAAGAAATCGATTTCGAGATATTTGTGGAAGTAAAGGCTGGTTCACAATAAACCGGGAACAGAAACGACAACGAGAACGAGAACGGAAATAATTTTAAAATAAATATTTAAATGTGAGCATTCACAATAGTTAATTGTGAATGTTCGCATTTAAATACATTAACTTTTAAAATTATTTCCGTTCTCGTTCTCGTCGTTTCTGTTCCCGGTTTATTGTGAACAAGCCTTAAGACGTTGTCAGTCAAATGTGTTACTCGCGTTATAAGGAACGCCAATATAACGAAATATTCACTATTACGAAATACTTTTCTGCCCCCTGTTGTTTTCCCATACAATTTAATGTTAACATTTTCAATTTATCGAATTTAGTTTTTACGAAAAATATATCAGTATAACGGAATAAAAATTTCGATTCCTTGCCGAAAAAAATACTTCTTTAACGCAAAATATTTTTCATATAGCGTAAAATTCTTTAGCAAGTTGCTTACTTACAAATTGCTTTTAGAAAACCCGAAGGTTCATTGCCGTCCTCACATAAGCCCGCCATTGGTCCCTATCCTGTGCAAGATTAATCCAGTCTCTACCATCATACCCCACCTCCCTCAAATCCATTTTAATATTATCCTCTCATCTACTACTCGGCCCCCCCCCAAAGGTATTTTTCCCTCCGGTCTTCCAACTAACAGTCTATATGCATTTCTGGATTCGCCCATACATGCTACATGCCCTGCCCATTTCAAACGTCTGGATATAATGTTCCTAATTATGTCAGGTGAAGAATACAATGCGTGCAGTTCTGCGTTGTGTAACTTTCTCCATTCTCCTGTAACTTCATCCCTCTTAGCCCCAAATATTTTCCTAAGCACCTTATTCTCAAACACCCTTAACTTCTGTTTCTCTCTCAAAATGATAGTTCAAATTTTACAACCATAGGCTACAGAACAACCGGTAATATAACTGTTTTATAAATTCTAAGTTTCAGATTTTTTTTTTAAAGCAGGCTGGATTACAAAAGCTTCCCAACCGAATAATAGCAGGCATTTCGAAAGTAGGGACATATTTTATGTTACAATAATATTGCACTTCTATAGTGACGACGTGGTAAATAGCCTAAATATGTAGCTAATGTAATGTGTGAATTCTGTGTTAAGTTTTTTTATTTAGGTGTTGGTCGCTTGTTCTCCGCATTTCTACCAATCACAGCTCAGTAACCTCGCAATATGGCGCCTCCAATCACAGCTCACTTATGTCACAACATGGCACCCACAAACAACATGGCAACCCTTGTCCTTGGAAGTGCTTCTTAAAATTTGAAATTTGTACCTTTGTTGTACCTTTCTTTAACCGTTTTCCTAACAAAACCATTGCAAGTTCAGTTTTTATTTTACTTAAGGTTATTTTCCAGACTCACCCTTAAAATAATGCGGAAATTACGGAGTAAGTAGAGATAAATGAACAAACATTCTTTATCTTGCAAAAAATGCATTTCGATATAACGAAATTTCACTGTAACGAAATAATTTCAGAGTAGGCCTATGTTATGTTTTATTTAACGACGGTCGCAACTGCAGAGGTTATATCAGCGTCGCCGGATGTGCCGAAATTTTGTCCCGCAGGAGTTCTTTTACATGCCAGTAAATCTACTGACATGAACCTGTCGCATTCAAGCATACTTAAATTCCATCGACCTGCCCCGGAATCGAACCCGCAACCTTGGGCATAGAAGACCAACAATTTCAGAGAACACTATGATCTCCTTATACTTGTATTTTACTGTTTATAGAACGCTTTTATGTGTAATGTAAATAAAATACTTTCATGTCTTTCGAATAATAATTCAAGGAAATAAACCACTGTCCAAACGGTAGTAAGCATATACTAAGAAAGTGTGTTGTATCTGCGTCACTAGTTTTTCTTTTCTTGTCATCGGTTTACTTAAGTATTCATTGATATCTAATTTATTTATATTTCCTGATTTATCTTTTCCCTGTGTGGCAGTTTGCTATTCATCCATGTCTCAATTTAAAACAGACAAATTACGCCTATTATATTACTGACGACCCCAGGAAGCGTTTGCCAACATGTGACAGCGATACGTGGTAATGTCTCCATGGAAACCAGTTAATGCGTTGAAATAAGCAATTACATACCAACTTAGAGCACGTTTCCATATCTTATGCCATGTGGAATGATATCTCACACGGAAAACAAGTCTGTACCTTTTTTCCAACGTCATTCGCGGCAAAGCTCAAGTTTTTTTTTTTTTTCAGTAGGCCTATCTATTTCTTTGCGTTCTTTTCGTTTAACATTCCTGAACAAGAAAATGTTGTTGAACGTCCTTTGTTATTTTCGGCATACTTGAAACTAGTTTGCAATGACATTAACTAGCGGTTTAGAGTTTTTCGTCTAAAAGTTTGAGGCACTGAAGGAAAGAAAATACCGCAACAATGCAACAAATGCAATAATAATTTTCATTGCTACAATTAATTATACAATATGGGTGTCCAAAGGAAAGCGCAATGTGTTTTTTGGCTGACAAAATTACAGACGAAACACTTTGAGAATATTATTTTCATCTGACACCAATATTACATTTCTACCTCTATTCGCTTGAAAAATATAATCCTCTGAAAACCCACCATGACTTTTGGAACACAGTGTAATTGTACGTAAAATATGTCTCAGTCAAAATTACAGCAGAGTCCGTATAGGCCAGTTTCTGTCTCATGATTTTCCAATTCACTGCGGGCTGAAGCAAGGAGATGCACTATCACCTTTACTTTTTAACTTTGCTCTAGAATATGTCATTAGAAAAGTCCAGGATAACAGAGAGGGTTTGGAATTGAACGGGTTACATCAGCTTCTTGTCTATGCGGATGACGTGAATAAGTTATGAGAAAATGTACGAATAATTAGGGAAAACACGGAAATTTTACTTGAAGCAAGTAAAGCGATAGGTTTGGAAGTGAACCCCGAAAAGACAAAGTATATGATTATGTCTCGTGACCAGAATATTGTACGAAATGGAAATATAAAACTTGGAGATTTATCCTTCGAAGAGGTGGAAAAATTCAAATATCTTGGAGCAACAGTAACAAATATAAATGATACTCGGGAGGAAATTAAACGCAGAATAAATATGGGAAATGCCTGTTATTATTCAGTTGAGAAGCTTTTGTCATCCAGTCTGCTGTCAAAAAATCTGAAAGTTAGAATTTATAAAACAGTTATATTACCGGTTGTTCTGTATGGTTGTGAAACTTGGACTCTCACTTTGAGAGAGGAACAGAGGTTAAGGATGTTCGAGAATAAGATTCTTAGGAGAATATTTGGGGCTAAGAGGGATGAAGTTACAGGAGAATGGAGAAAGTTACACAACGTAGAACTGCACGCATTGTATTCATGTGACATAATTAGGAACATTAAATCCAGACGTTTGAGATGGGCAGGGCATGTAGCACGTATGGGGGAATGTAGAAGTGCATATAGAATGTTAGTTGGAAGACCTGTGAGGAAAAGACCTTTGGGGACGTCGAGACGTAGATGGGAGGATAATATTAAAATAGATTTGAGAGAGGTGGGATATGATGATAGAGACTGGATTAATCTTGCTCAGGATAGGGACCGATGGCGGGCTTATGTGAGGACGGCAATGAACCTTCGGGTTCCTTAAAAGCCATTTGTAAGTAAGTAAGTAAGTAGCTATTTATGTACAGATACGTAAATAAAATTTGGAGCCCCCTTATTGTATAAGTTTCGCTCGCAACACACTGCGCATGCGAAGTAAACAAGAGCCCCTGTGTATATGCTACTTGTGGACAGTCGTGTGAAATTGTTGCCTACATACAGGTGGATTGTCCTCCAGACTGACTCCAAATTTTGATTCCGTATCTGTGAAAATTTACTCAAAATTAGTCCTCACACATACTGTACAAGTTGCTAATAGCAATTCAGATACCGAAGGCCAACATTAAATATGATGTGTTTGTCGGGTCGATTTTTATGCAGGGACATCATTTTATTTTTACTTCAATTTTTATTGTACCTGAATTTTTTAATGTACTTCACTCCCACCCCTTCTAGTAATGAAGTTCAACCGTCCTCCACACAGATCCAAGACCGCATATACAGTCATAGTAGCCTTACGGTCATAGTAAACAGTACGTTCCAAAAATATGTTCGCGTTTTCCAGTGACGAAAGAGCTATCAATATTCAATTCAATACTGTCGTCCATTTGCCTAGGTCGTATCCCGGTTTCCCCCACCAGCTTTTATTCGCCAGCTAGTGGCTGGGCTGTCTTAGCTCTTTTCTGAGAACATTAATTTCTGTTAGGAATTGGACGTCTACGTAATATTATACAACTATTTAAAATAACTTAAATAAAAGGGCCTTGTTAAGTAATTAACTGTCACGTGATTTCCTCCCTTTCGACGACTCTACGACATAACCACTTGGACGGACAGTAGATAGTATGTCTGAGTAATTTTATCTTTTCGGATCGGGCAGAAGTGAAGATTGAATTTTCAGTACGTAAGGTACTCTTTTATAGAGTAGGTACAGAATCATTGTAACATGAGTTACTAGTACGAAGGACGAAACTGGTAATTGAGGTTAGGTACAATAGTCTATAGTGCGGTAATATGCACAAAAGAACTGAAGCCTGTATCGAAATGAACGGCCACTATTTTAAAAAATGTGTTTAAATATCCATATTATGATTATTTTTGAATTTAACTTCATTCTTTATATTGTACGCTAATGTGCTGTAGACAGTATAATATACACTGCATAATGAATACGTCCACATGGATAGCTCAGTTCGTGAGTAAAAACACTCATTGTTAATACTGTACTGTATTCTGATTAAACAAAAACCTAATGAAAATGATCAAACTCAAAAGCGCGATATTTCCTGCTTTACGTAAATGGACGAACTACTTTTCTTCCCTCCTATACTTAGTAAAGTGATTTGTTTGTATATTACGCCAGTATCATCGAACTCCAGTCGTGGAAGGGGGTAGCAGAGGTATAGGCAAGTTAATATTAAAAATGTTAGTAAAAATAAAATGATGTCCCTGTAGTACACAGTACCTACAAAAGTAACAATCAACCACGACGTACGCAGCAGTGAAGGTGCTGGTTTAACGCTGCGTCGTGAAAACCATGGCTGTGGGTTCGAATCCTGCCTAAGGCTATTTGACCCTTGTTGACGTGCTGGCTCATGCGTCGTGGTTAGGACTCTCCCCGTTGAAGAGAAAATAGCCATGACAGCAACAGCATTGTTGACAAGACTCCGAGATTTCCAAGACTTGTCAGCGTGACGGATCAGTGACGTCAGCCTCTATCTACAGTATTACTCATGTTTATTCCTATTCTTCATGCCTCGTGGAAGTGACCATTGTGTGGTGTAACACTTTATTTATGCCTTCAAACAAATCCCTATGGCTATGAAGTCGCGCACTTTTGGTAAACAAAATCTTGGGTTTTCAGAGTTTTCACCTCTTCCTCGGACGTTGAGAATCCCGTCTTTGGGTGCCAGCTCAGGCATTTCTTCATATCAACCCGTTATTCTTCATCTCTGTCAGCATTTAGTTCCCCTTAATTTAATTTACTTCACTAAATAATTTAATATTTAATTAGAATTAGAGTCTGGCTGGGCGGAAGAGAAGGCCTACTGGCCTTCGCTATGCCAGATCAAATAAATAAATTATTATTATTATTAAATACCAGATTAAGATTTCGTAGACTAAAATATGCACTTATAATCTTTCAGACACTCAAATGAAAAAAATTCTCTTATTTTATTCATTAGAACTTTAAACAATGGAGAAAGTTGGAAGTTGAGATTAAAATATTGGAATTGTAATAGAACAGTTTTGAACCTCAGTCAAATAAGTGAAGGATAAATAACTAATTATCGAGCTTGGGCGCGCCAAGATGGAGTATTCACCGGGCACTGAACGGATATTGCACACTGTTTTTCTTCCTGGCAGTACAATCCACTTCCACGACATGAGTAACAGGGATGCCAATACATGCAAACGAAATGATACTAAGTGTGATGAATGTAACTACAGGTGTGTAGTATTATGACAGGTTAGGTTAGGTTTGATTAGGTGTGTAGTATTATGTGACAGGTTAGGTTAGGTTTGATTAGGTGTGTAGTATTGTGACAGATTAGGTTAGGTTTGATTAGATGTATTATGAAAGAGGTTAGATAAGGTTTGGTTAGATGTGTAGTATTATGTGACAAGTTAGGTTAGGTTTGATTACGTGTGTATTATCTGACAGGTTAGGTTAGGTTTGATTAGGTGTGTAGTATTATGTGACAGGTTAGGTTAGGTTTGATTAGGTGTGTAGTATTGTGACAGATTAGGTTAGGTTTGATTAGATGTATTATGTAAGAGGTTAGATAAGGTTTGGTTAGATGTGTAGTATTATGTGACAAGTTAGGTTAGATTTGATTAGGTGTGTAGTATTATGTGACAAGTTAGGTTAGGTTTGATTAGGTGTGTAGTATTGTGACAGATTAGGTTAGGTTTGATTAGATGTATTATGTAAGAGGTTAGATAAGGTTTGGTTAGATGTGTAGTATTATGTGACAAGTTAGGTTAGATTTGATTAGGTGTGTAGTATTATGTGACAAGTTAGGTTTGATTAGGTGTGTAGTATTGTGACAGATTAGTTTGGTTTGATTAGATGTATTATGTAAGAGGTTAGATAAGGTTTGGTTAGATATGTAGTATTATGTGACAAGTTAGGTTAGGTTTGATTAGGTGTGTAGTATTATGTGACAAGTTAGGTTAGGTTTGATTAAGCGTGTAGTATTATGTGACAGGTTAGGTTAGGTTTGATTAGGTGTGTATTATGTTGTAGATTAGTATTAGTATTATGTGAGACGTTAGGTTAAGTTTGATTAGGTGTGTAGTATTATGTGACAAGTTAGGTTAGGTTTGATTAAGTGTGTAGTATTATGTGACAGGTTAGGTTAGGTTTGATTAGGTGTGTATTATGTTGTAGATTAGTATTAGTATTATGTGAGGCGTTAGGTTAGGTTAGGTTTGATTAGGTGTGTAGTATTATGTGACAAGTTAGGTTAGGTTTGATTAGATGTATTATGTAAGAGGTTAGATAAGGTTTGGTTAGATGTGTAGTATTATGTGACAAGTTAGGTTAGGTTTGATTAGGTGTGTAGTATTGTGACAGATCAGGTTAGGTTTGATTAAGTGTGTAGTATTATGTGACAGGTTAGGTTAGGTTTGATTAGGTGTGTATTATGATGTAGATTAGTATTAGTATTATGTGAGACGTTAGGTTACGTTAGGTTTGATTAGGTGTGTAGTATTATGTGACAAGTTAGGTTAGGTTTGATTAGATGTATTATGTAAGAGGTTAGATAAGGTTTGGTTAGATGTGTAGTATTATGTGACAAGTTAGGTTAGGTTTGATTAGGTGTGTAGTATTGTGACAGATTAGGTTAGGTTTGATTAGATGTATTATGTAAGAGGTTAGATAAGGTTTGGTTAGATGTGTAGTATTATGTGACAAGTTAGGTTAGATTTGATTAGGTGTGTAGTATTATGTGACAAGTTAGGTTAGGTTTGATTAGGTTAGGTTTGATTAGATGTATTATGTAAGAGGTTAGATAAGGTTTGGTTAGATGTGTAGTATTATGTGACAAGTTAGGTTAGATTTGATTAGGTGTGTAGTATTATGTGACAAGTTAGGTTAGGTTTGATTAGGTGTGTAGTATTGTGACAGATTAGTTTGGTTTGATTAGATGTATTATGTAAGAGGTTAGATAAGGTTTGGTTAGATATGTAGTATTATGTGACAAGTTAGGTTAGGTTTGATTAGGTGTGTAGTATTATGTGACAAGTTAGGTTAGGTTTGATTAAGTGTGTAGTATTATGTGACAGGTTAGGTTAGGTTTGATTAGGTGTGTATTATGTTGTAGATTAGTATTAGTATTATGTGAGACGTTAGGTTAAGTTTGATTAGGTGTGTAGTATTAAGTGACAAGTTAGGTTAGGTTTGATTAAGTGTGTAGTATTATGTGATAGGTTAGGTTAGGTTTGATTAGGTGTGTATTATGTTGTAGATTAGTATTAGTATTATGTGAGACGTTAGGTTAGGTTAGGTTTGATTAGGTGTGTAGTATTATGTGACAAGTTAGGTTAGGTTTGATTAGATGTATTATGTAAGAGGTTAGATAAGGTTTGGTTAGATGTGTAGTATTATGTGACAAGTTAGGTTAGGTTTGATTAGGTGTGTAGTATTGTGACAGATTAGATTAGGTTTGATTAAGTGTGTAGTATTATGTGACAGGTTAGGTTAGGTTTGATTAGGTGTGTATTATGATGTAGATTAGTATTAGTATTATGTGAGACGTTAGGTTAGGTTAGGTTTGATTAGGTGTGTAGTATTATGTGACAAGTTAGGTTAGGTTTGATTAGATGTATTATGTAAGAGGTTAGATAAGGTTTGGTTAGATGTGTAGTATTATGTGACAAGTTAGGTTAGGTTTGATTAGGTGTGTAGTATTGTGACAGATTAGGTTAGGTTTGATTAGATGTATTATGTAAGAGGTTAGATAAGGTTTGGTTAGATGTGTAGTATTATGTGACAAGTTAGGTTAGATTTGATTAGGTGTGTAGTATTATGTGACAAGTTAGGTTAGGTTTGGTTAGATGTATAGTATTATGTGACAGGTTAGGTTAGGTTTGATTAGGTGTGTATTATGTTGTAGATTAGTATTAGTATTATGTGAGACGTTAGGTTAGGTTAGGTTTGATTAGGTGTGTAGTATTATGTGACAAGTTAGGTTAGGTTTGATTAGGTGTGTAGTATTGTGACAGATTAGGTTAGGTTTGATTAGATGTGTTATGTAAGAGGTTAGATAAGGTTTGGTTAGATGTGTAATATTATGTGACAAGTTAGGTTAGGTTTGATTAGGTATGTAGTATTATGTGACAAGTTAGGTTAGGTTTGATTAGGTGTGTAGTATTATGTGACAGGTTAGGTTAGGTTTGATTAGGTGTGTATTATGTTGTAGATTAGTATTAGTATTATGTGAGACGTTAGGTCAGGTTTGATTAGGTGTATTTTATTTATTTTAGTTGGTTATTTAACGTCGCTGTATCAACTACGATGTTATTTAGCGTCGATGAGATTGGTGATAGCGAGATGGTATTTGGCGAGATGAGGCCGAGGAGAACATAAATCATCCCTATTGATTCCATTTAGGAAATACACAAAATAAGCTATGTTTTCATCCTACAATCAATTGATGATAACAAAGCTTCTTATAATCACTACGGAATGCCTCGTAATTAGATGAATTTTGTTTTATCCCATGCTCTCTTCTGATCGAAATGTTAAATTCTTGAGGGATGGCTCTGATTGATTCACCTTTTTTAAACCGTTCTAGTATTTGTAACTTCTGCTTCAACATAAGTACACATTTTTTGTTCCCTGCCTTGCTGCCAACGTGTACGAGTATCTGCACACTACTGCACTGGTTCAACAGGTTAGCCCTGTGCAGCACGGGACAGGGTGCGTTGACTTACCTTGTATCGTGAAGCATACGAGAGTGAGCGTCTATTTGTGGAGCTGCACTGTACTAGGAACAATAGACTGTGCCGGTACTATTTCGCATTGCCTGTGATGAGGCGATAGTAGCGATCCTAGTGGCTAGCAACTATCTATGGATGCATGGCTATCTATGGCTTGATGTAAATTTGCTATCTCTAAATATAACTAAAACTACTTTGGTGCCATTTTCTTTAACAGTCTCTGGATTGAACAAATTGAAATCACTTTCTCATTTAAAATTAATAATCCACAACTCATTTTGTAAACTCTGTACAACCTGTAAATGCCCTTGCCTGAAAGAATCTGTAGATGTGAAATACCTGGGAATTATTGTTGATCAGCACTTGAAATGGGATAGACAAATCACCTTTTTATGTAACAGGATACGTAAAACAATTTACAAATTTGTAAACCTTCGCCATTACTTGCCTACTCATGTATTACGTTTTGTTTATTTGGCTCTAGTTGAATCTGTTATCCAGTATGGTATAACTGGATGGGGAGGCATTACAAAAACTGCTCTTTTTCCTCTAATTATGTTGCAAAAACGTATAATCAAAATTTGTTTGAAAAGGCGACTGGATTATCCAATAAATTTGATCCATTCTGAATTGAATGTTTTTAAAATTGACCAAATTTATAAATACTCTTTAATGAAATTCTATCATAAAAATAG
The DNA here is from genome assembly GCF_040183065.1 of Periplaneta americana. Taxonomy (NCBI): domain Eukaryota; kingdom Metazoa; phylum Arthropoda; class Insecta; order Blattodea; family Blattidae; genus Periplaneta; species Periplaneta americana. The sequence continues at coordinate 9,340,142 of NC_091118.1, read as the reverse complement.
AATGAAATTTGTAGCTCAGCCACATGATCATAATACGAGACGAAATGAAATTCTTAAATTATTTGAACCTAAATGTTTCACATCTGCTGCTTTACTACACAGTACAAATTATGGTCCACGGCTATATAATTCGATAATAAAATTTCATCCAGAATTGACTACTTTAAGCAATGAAATTTTCAGATCCAGAATTAAAAAATTTATATGAGAGACTTCCCTGTATATATATTATGTACCATGTATTGTAAAACAAGTTTATTTCTATCCTAAGTGTATTTTTCTATTTTATCTTGGTTGCTATATCAACATAAGCTGCACTAATTATACTACTGATAATAATTTAATATTAATCCATCAATCTAAACATCGTCTCTTTTTTCACTCAGTTATTATTAGTATTATTATTTACTAATTTTATTACAATCTTTATAGGAGCTTTTTTCTTAAGTATTTTGTCTACAAAGTATGTGTATCTATGTAACGGAACTGTCCCCGAACACGAGCTTTGCTCTTTCGGGGTATTTTAATGTAACGTTTTGATGTATATGTTATTATTAAATAAATAAATAAATAAATAAATAAATAAATAAATATTCCCTACGTATTGAGCTTCATACTAGAATGTAGTTTCACTTCATTTTGTCTCCTTTGGAATCGAATTAAGTCCAACACAAATATATCTATATACAGGGACATGATTTTATTTTTACTAACATTTTTAATATTAACCTGGCTATACCTTTCTATTAACGTTTGAAACAGGAAACACCGTTTGCTACCCTTTCCACGACGGAGTTCGATGATACTGGCGTAAAATACAAATCACTTTACTAGGTATAGGAGGGAAGAAAAGTAGTTCATCCATTTATGTAAACTAGGAAATATCGCAATTTTGAGTTTGATAATTTTCATTAGGTTTTTGTTTAATCAAAATACAGTACTGTATTAACACTTAGTGTTTTACACACAAATTGAGCTATCCATTCGGAAGTATTAATTATGCAGTGTATATTGTACTGTTACAGCACATTAGCGTACAATATAGAGAATGAAGTTAAATTGAAAAATAATTATAATATGGATATTTAAACACATTTTAGAAAATGGTGGCCGTTCATTTCAGTACAGGCTTTAGTTCTTTTGTCCATATTATCGCACTATAGACTATTGTACCTAATCCCAATTACCAGTTTCGTCCTTCGTACTAGTAACTCATGTTGAAATAATTCTGTACCTACTCTATGTATGTATGTATGTATGTATTTATTTACACTGCAAGTGGGCAAGCACCCGGTGGCAGTGGTATATACAATATTAACAATACACAATAAAATCTACAATACACAATACAATTTACAACACATATACAATTTTATACACAATACAATAAGAATACACAATACAATTTAACACAATAATAATAAAACATAAATAAAATACCTAATTTTACAACACAACCTACATAATTATGTATAGGTCCTACATAAGTTTCAATAGTCTTTCACTTATTCTCATCTCATTCCCTGTAGTGGCACTATGACGCATTTCACTGACACTTTAGCACACATTTCACTGACACTCTGTAACACATTTCACTGACACTATAGAACACATTTCATTGACGCTATAAATTATCACTGATCGGAACTGTTCACTGCACTGTAAAACCATAACTTCACTGACTCACCTCGCTTCACTGATACAACAGTTCAAATAAGTCAAATAATTACATCCTTATGCATACTTATAAACAGAACTACATTTAAACTAAACATTTCTAGTCTAAGGCCCTCTTACACGCTATTTTAAATAATTTACAATTCAAACCAAGGAAGTAAACTCGTCAGCCTAGATAAATACATGTCACCTTAAAAAATTAAATGTTGAATGTCACCTTAATTTTAATTTTCACTTTATACACAACTCTTTAAATTATTCTTGAATCTCCTTAAGGAAGGACAGCCCTCAAAGACCGCTGGAGGTAGGTCATTCCAATCATTTATAGTTCTATTTAAAAATGAGAATTTACCTACATCCGTTTTCTGTTTCCTACATTTGATTTTAAAATCATGATCGTTCCTACCATAGTACGTTGGCTTTTCTAACCGAGCCGTTATGTCTACCCATGCTTCCTGACCTAGATGTGCTCTATACAATGATGTTATTCTAGTTTTCCTACGTGTGTTTTCCAAAGTACCTTACGTACTGTAAATTCAATCTTCACTTCTGCCCGATCCGAAAAGATAAAATCACTCAGAAATGCTACCTACTGTCCGTTCAAGTGGTTTTGTCGCAGGGTTGTAGAAAGGGGGGGGAAATCACGTGACAGTTAATTACTTAAGGAGGCCCTTTTATTTAAGTTATTTTAAACACTTGAATAATATTACGTAGACGTCCAATTCCTAACAGAAATTAATGTTTTCAGAAAAGAGCTAAGATAGCCCAGCTACTAGACTTTACAAAGGGGCGAACAGAAGCAGGTACCCGTACGAAAATATGATTCAATATTGAAAGCTCTTTCGTCACTGGAAAACGCGAACATATTTCTGAAATGTACTATACTCACTAACTCAGTACTGCTTACGCGCCCTCGGCTCTGTGTCGTGAACGGTTGGAAGTTTACTAGTAGAAGGGGTGGGAGTGAAGTACATTCCAAAACTCAGGTACAATAAAAATTGAAGTAAAAATAAAATGATGTCCCTGTACAAATAACCGTTAAACATGGTAACTGCAGCATTGAATTGTTTGGCAAGAGAAAACTGATGCAGCTTGCGGGAAAAGTTCACGGAGGACGCACCAACAACCTCTGCTTTGTTGTTGTACATAGTAGCGATCCTGTAGAAATTTGACATTTGCCTTCTTTCCGTAAGAATTTGATATACCCCCATGTATCCCATGTTGTCTCAAGCGAAGTGGATCCACCGGCTTAGCTCATGAGGTAGCGTGTTTGCCTGCTAATCCGGAGTTGCACTCGGGCGTGGGTTCGATTCCCGATTGGTCTTATTATTTTTTTAGTAGGTTATTTTACGACGCTTTATCAACATCTAGGTTATTTAGCGTCTGAATGAGATGAAGGTGATAATGCCGGTGAAATGAGTCCGGGGTCCAACACCGAAAGTTACCCAGCATTTGCTCATATTGGGTTGAGGGAAAACCCCGGAAAAAGCCTCAACCAGGTAACTTGCCCCGACCGGGAATCGAACCCGGGCCACCTGGTTTCGCGGCTAGACGTGCTAACCGTTACTCCACAGGCGTGGACGATTGGGCTTATTACCTGGTTGAGTTTTTCTGATATTTTCCCCAACTGTAAGGGGAATATCAGGTAATCTATGGCGTCCTCATCTCGTTAAATACCATCTCGCTATCAGCAATCCCATCGACGCTAAATAACCCAGTAGTTGATACAGCATCCTTAAATAATCAAGTAAAAAAGCGCCGTGCTAATCATATACCCTGGATATTCCACAACTTGTGAATGTCGGACTTAGTTAAGACTATAAATGGGCCTATACAACAATATTGTTCTTTTTTTTACGTAATACGTCTTTGTTCAAGGGTCGTTCGACAAAAAGTTTAAGACGCAAAAAATGTGTAAGATAGAGCGCTGCGCCGGCTTCAGTTGTCAGCTGCTCAGTCACTTTTATCTGTAACATTTCAAGTTCGTTTAGTTTTCGTCGCGGTCCGTCTCATTCCATTGTGTGTATAATATTCCTCGTAGTTTTCTGTGCGGTCCGTCCCACTCCACTTTCTATCAAAGGATTTGATAAGGTGTGTTTGCACTATTGCTGACATTTTTATGAAGAATTGTGGGCTATACTATATTAGACACGGAAAAAGAGTACCGTAAAGTGGGGCTACTTTGACATCTTTTTAACACACTTTTAGTGTAAAATATGACACTTCTATATTAGAACGGTTAAAAAATATACACTGCACCTACTTGGCCTACAGGATTACATAGTTGGTATAACAATTGGAAAATATCTTTTACAAACTTAAACAAAAAATATTATTAGTTATCCAAATAGCCCCAGTTTTGGGGTTACTTGGACACTTAACTGTTTTAGGCATAAAACGTTTGGTATGCTTGTTAGGTGCTCATGTTACCCCGTCATATGTGACAGAAGTCTACAGAATTGTATTATCTCTGTGAATATGTGTATATAATAATTATATGTTAAATGAAAAGTACGATTTATTTCACTTTTTTTTTATTCTCACACTATTTTGAAGAAAAACTCTGATTTATTGAATTTGTATTTATTCTCACAATATTTTAAAGGAAAACTAATATTTGTTGAACTTTTATTTATTCTCGCAATATTTTAAAGGAAAATTAGATTTATTGAAGTATTATATTTTATTATCACAATGTTTTGAAGTAAAACTAGAATTTATTGAACTTTTATTTATTCCCCGATTACGAGTATTTTAAAGGAAAATAGGATTTATTGAACTTTTATTTATTCTCACAATATTTTAAAGGAAAATTAGGTTTATTGAATTTTATTTAATCTCACAATATTTTAAAGGAAAATTAGATTCATTGAACTTTTATTTATTCTCGCAATATTTTAAAGGAAAAGTAAATTTATTGAACTTTTATTTATTCTCGCAATATTTTAAAGGAAAACAAAGATTTATTGAACCTTTATTTAGTCTCACAATATTTTAAAGGAAAAGTAAATTTATTGAACTTTTATTTATTCGCACAATATTTTAAAGGAAAATTAGATTTATTGAACTTTTAAATTTTATTCTCGCAATATTTAGAAGGAAAACTAAGATTTATTGAACTTTTATTTAATCTCACAATATTTTAAAGGAAAATTAGATTTATTGAAGTATTATATTTTATTATCACAATGTTTTGAAGTAAAACTAGAATTTATTGAACTTTTATTTATTCCCCGATTACGAGTATTTTAAAGGAAAATAGGATTTATTGAACTTTTATTTATTCTCACAATATTTTAAAGGAAAATTAAGATTTATTGAACTTTTATTTATTTTCACAATATTTTAAAGAAAAAGTAAATTTATTGAACTTTTATTTATTCTCACAATATTTTAAAGGAAAACTAAGATTTATTGAACCTTTATTTATTCTCACAATATTTTAAAGGAAAAGTAAATTTATTGAACTTTTATTTATTCTCACAATATTTTAAAGGAAAATTAGATTTATTGAGTTTTTAAATTTTATTCTCACAATATTTAGAAGGAGAACTAAAATTGATTGAACTTTTATTTAATCTCACAATATTTTAAAGGAAAATTAGATTTATTGAAGTATTATATTTTATTATCATAATGTTTTGAAGTAAAACTAGAATTTATTGAACTTTTATTTATTCCCAGATTACGGGTATTTTAAAAGAAAAATAGGATTTATTGAACTTTTATTTATTCTCACAATATTTTAAAGGAAAATTAAGTTTATTGAACTTTTATTTAATCTCACAATATTTTAAAAGAAAATTAGATTTATTGAAATTTTATTTAATCTCACAATATTTTAAAGGAAAATTAGATTTATTGAACTTTTATTTAATCTCACAATATTTTAAAGGAAAATTAGATTCATTGAACTTTTATTTATTCTCACAATATTTTAAAGGAAAAGTAAATTTATTGAACTTTTATTCTCGCAATATTTTAAAGGAAAACTAAGATTTATTGAACTTTTATTTATTCTCACAATATTTTAAAGGAAAAGTAAATTTATTGAACTTTTATTCTCGCAATATTTTAAAGGAAAACTAAGATTTATTGAACTTTTATTTATTCTCACAATATTTTAAAGAAAAAGTAAATTTATTGAACTTTTATTTATTCTCACAATATTGTAAAGGAAAACTAAGATTTATTGAACCTTTATTTATTCTCACAATATTTTAAAGGAAAAGTAAATTTATTGAACTTTTATTTATTTTCACAATATTTTAAAGGAAAATTAGATTTATTGAACTTTTATATTTTATTCTCACAATATTTAGAAGGAAAACTAAGATTTATTGAACTTTTATTTAATCTCACAATATTTTAAAGTAAAATTAGATTTATAGAACTTTTATATTTTATTCTCACAATATTTTGAAGGAAAACTAAGATTTATTGGACATTTTTTTTTACTCTCGCAGTATTTTAAAGGAAAAATAAGGTTTATTGAATTTTTATTTATTTTCACAATATTTTAAAGTTAAACTAAGATTTATTGAACTATTATTTATTCTCACAATATTTTACAGGAAAACCAAGATTTATTGAACTTTTAGTTATTGTCGCAATATTTTAAAGGAAAACTAACATTTATTGAACTTTCATTTATTCTCACAGTATTTTAAAGGAAAAATAAGATTTATTGAACTTATATTTATTGTCACAATATTTTAAAGGAAAACTAAGATTTATTGAACTTTTATTTATTCTCACAATATTTTAAAGCAAAACTAAGATTTATTGCTTGTTTCTTATTGGTATACAGTATCATATCGGAAATGCAGTAAACAAAAGGGTAACAAGATGTGACTGACTAAGACGTGGGACAGAAGGATGCGTTACAAAAATGGAAATCACATTGAGCATCTCCTGTGATGTTGATGAACAAGTACTCATATTTTGAAACATATTAATTTTGGTCTCATATTTATTAGCCTTTTTGCCTTCTTTAATGAGTTCTACAACTTCTCAGAATATTGAATTTCTCCTGTAATGCCACCTCTCAAAATATCGAATGCTTTTTAACACCCTGTATAAGATTACGTTTTGTGTATAATAAAAGTTGTAAAGATACTTCAGGTACACCCTGTACTTTCGTTTCCCCGTCATTTCCACTGCACTATTTATCAATACATGAGATTTGAATCTTTTCGAAGTTTTAAAAGGGGGCGTTAAATAAAGCTGTAAGGTGTCACTACATCCTACCGTCGTCAGAGCTGACAGGTCGCCTCGGCGTGCGATATGGGAGGCTTTGTTTGTAACCAGCCTTCAGCAAGCTTACTAATGACTCAATAATGGTTCACCAGTAACAAGTTATCGCTTGCAGTCAAATCTTATCGCCATATTTTAAATTCAAAGCTATAGTTAGCTATTTCGCAGAAAATAAATTAACTTTTCCAACATCGGAAAGCAATAGAGTTTCACTGTACGTACATATTAGCAAGGTGCAGTGGCGGCTTGTTCAGATTGATTGCAGCCGTTGCAGGTTTCCGTCCGTCAATGCTGTTAACGGCGACGGAACGTTACTAACTGTTTTACCTACCAAATTTATTCAAGTGGCTGTTGATATTGTTTTCCTTTCTTTTTATACAGGGTGTCCCATTTATTTTCCTCGCCAAAAATAAATATTTTTATGCGCGAAATGAAAAATTATTTCAAACGAAAGTTGTTTAAATATAATGGAGAATTAATACAATACAATATAATTCTTGTGATCTTATTCATTAGGAAGGTACTGGTAATGGCATAATTCATTTAAATGTGTCAGTATTACAAAATGTTTTACTCACCTAATTTATTCAACAAGGTGTTGAAGTTTTCGCCTTTCTTTTTATACAGGGTGTCCCATTTATCTTCCTAGCCCAAATATATGTTTCCTTAGACATAAAATGAAAAATTGTTTTAAATAAAAGTTGTTTAAATACGGTGGAGAGATAATACTATGGGTATACAGGACTTTCATTTAAAAACTATTTATTTCAATTTAATTTTTTAAACAAAAAACACGTCAATTTAGATACTGAGCGGAAAGTTTAAAACCGGTGTTAATTGTATTTTAAGATTCACCACCGCACTCTCCTTTGAAAATTCAAATGACACTTCTATATTTTGATACTTAAATTTGAAAGAGTGTTGAATTATTTATTCATCCCATTCGTTTTACATCTTTTGTTTTCTATCGTTGCCTGACAACCTGAATTGTTATTATTGTTGTTTAGAGCTGAAGAATATAATAAAACTACAAAGACTATTGTTGATTACAGGTTATTTCAGGTAGTAACTTACTTAAAAATGGCTTTTAAGGAAACCGCAGGTTCATCGCCGCCCTCACATAAGCCCACCATCAGTCCCTATCCTGTGCAAGATTAATCCAGTCTCTACCATCATATCCCACCTTCCTCAAATACATTTTCATATTATCCTACCATCTACGTCTCGGCCTCCCCAAAGGTATTTTTCCCTCCGGTCTCCCAACTAACACATTATATGTATTTATGGATTCGCCCGTACGTGCTGCATGTCCTGCCCATCTCAAACGTCTGGATTTAATGTTCCTAATTATGTCAGGTGAAGAATACAATTCATGCAGTTCTGTGTTGTGTAACTTTCTCCATTCTCCTGTAACTTCATCCCTCTTAGCCCCAAATATTTTCCTAAGAACCTGATTCTCAAACAACCTTAATCTCTGTTCCTCTCTCAAAGTGAGAGTTCAAGTTTCACAACCATACAGAACAACCGGTAATATAACTGTTTTATAAATTTATTCTAACTTTAAGATTTTTTGACAGCAGATTGGATGATAAAAGCTTCTGAACGGAATAATAACAGGCATTTTACATATTTATTCTGCGTTTAATTTCCTCCTGAGTGTCATTTATATTTGTTTAGGTACTAACACAGACTAATATTAAGGAATATTATAGTTGTGTATTATAAATGTTTTCTTTAAAAATTTAAAACAGCATAGAGGATAATAAAAGCGGAAGTTTGGATTTACGTTATTTATGTATGACAATGCTATGTACAGGAGTTGCGAAATAGGCTGTGTTACTGTCTAGCCAACAATGAAGCACATTTTGAACATTTAATTAAGTAAATTCAGTTAATTAAATTTAGAAAATTACCCAAAATTAACTTTATTTTCATTCTACAACCAACTGACAACAACAATGCAGGTTGCCAGGCGACGATAGAAAACAAAATATGCGAGAACAAATGAATGAGATGTATAAACAATTGAATACGCTTTCACGTTTAAATGTAAAAGTATAGGGATGCCATTTGAAATTTCAAAGTGAGGGAAATGAGTGTGAAACCTAAACTGAAATTAACTTACTTACTTAATGAAGCCGGAGGTTCATTGCCGCCCTCACATAAGCCCGCCATTGGTCCCTATCCTGAGCAAGATTAATCCAGTCTCTACCATCATATCCCACCTCCCTCAAATCCATTTTAATATTATTGTTAGGTTTCGTAACAAGCTGTTTTTTACGGTGATGGGTTGTTAGCCCTTCGCCCAACCCCCAAGCTGGAGGACCACCCCTTATCGGCTGTCCACGACTGCTTATTCAATATATTCGCAGCTTTTATAATAAATTTAGTAGGCATTATAATAGTAATGAATTGATAATGAGTACATGAGACACAATTATGAAACTAAATTGAGGTTGATTATGTAAGCAACTTGGCAAGTTTGTGTTTAAGCGGGTATGTGATAGTCTTCATTGAAGTTACGCAAACGTTTCTGCTGACAAGGAAATATTGTAAGAAATAAAGATTAACCTACATATAGAATGTATCGAGTCAGCTAATTCAGGTTCATGACTTACATTATGTCGACATCTGATCACATTTTTTTGGAATAATAAGTTATTATGTAAAGTAAGACCTAAATAATTACAATTAAATTGTGAAAAGGGCAGATAAATAAGGTTTAATGTCTTAATGGTTATCATTATTGGTTTAAACATGCACTAAAACCAGACGTAAGTGCAAGTTTGAACCAATAAATTATTGAGATTTGCGTTAAAATAATAAGTCTAGGAAATTGTATATGTAGTATGTATAACTACATTTGTTTATAGATCTTTTGTTATATTATTAAGTTTTGTACTTGTGAACTATATCAATAAATCAATCAATCAATCATATATTCGCAGCTACCCTCCGTATCTGGAGGCCGTCTCCTCTATAAACTGAAATTAACATTGGTTTTAAACTTCTCCCTCAATATTTTAATTGACTGTTTTTGTGTAAATTAAATTAGATTTAAATAAATAGTTATTTAGACTGGGAAGTTTTGAAATGATTGTCCGGTATATTTCTTGTAACCTAGTTCATTGAGAACATGCGAATAAAAGTCTTCATTCCTTTAAATTACACCCTGTACATTTTATTCAATGAATAATTTAACATCTGTTGAAAAAATGTATCATTTTGTACCATCCTAATAGGCAAAACATTGAGGAAGTGCGAAAGAATATGGCCTTATATTTCGTTTTCCACTAATGCCGCTCCGATCACCAACTTCCTGTTCGTGATGGTCTACTTTTTCTGTATTCATTGTTTAGTCCAGCGTTTCTCAAACGTTTTCGAAGTGGGGACCACTTTTTTAAGTCAGAACAGTTCCGCGGATCACCTTACTGTTGTTCCCTTCGAAAGCAAATTTATCATTTTTGTAGCATATTTTAATACCAGTATACTTATATTTTAAAATATAATTAATTAATTATAATACTTTTCTAATTATATTTTTGTAGCCAATCACAAGTAACTCATAACAAATTCTGTGCATTGTTGATTCATCGCTTGCCTGTTAGCAGTTAGTTGTTTGAAATCCTTCTTATGTGGTACACGCTAGTAGTTGTCCATGTCTCTCTTAAATAGTGCCCATTATAAATAACGGAAAACTGGCTTCGATCCGGATCTTTGAAAAGAAAGGAGCATGATGATACACTTCATTTAGGCAATGCTAATAGTTCAGAAGCTGTGTGTGAAGAAATATATTAATTATAGTGCCATTAAAGAAATATCTAGTCCTAGTGGTAGCTATTCAAAGAAAAAATACTTTCATAAATATGACAAGAGTTATTTGGAACTTGGATTTACTTGGTGTGGCAATGAGAGTGAACCAAAACCTCGGTGCGTCGTTTGTTACGAAGTGCTTTCAAACGAGTGTATGAAACCCGCGAAATTGAAACGGCACTTAGAGACGAAACACGCAAGTGATAAAAAAGTAAACCTGTCTAAACTTTCTTATATCGTCATCTGGAAAAACAAATAAAAAAATTATTGCAGAAACATGCCCGATTTTCAATAAGTAAAGATGAAATTTGGCACATTCTATTATTGGTGTACGACGTACATTAAGAAAGTCATCAATACATCAAAAGGTTCGGTCCTCTGTTATGAATTTGAATGGTTCCTGGCTGGGTTACAGGTTCGGCTCCAGATGTGCAGGGAAACGCCACATTCATAGTTTATAGTGCTTTAAATCCCTCTTTTGTTGCTGAGAGTAGAGTGGGAAATGGGTAGACGGGTAGGGTAAGAAATTTCATAAAATATTAGTACTGGGAGAAAAAGTGAAAGGCGATTGTCATGTGTCATTTCCAAACTCTGAGATTTTCAGCTATAGTGTGATACGCAATTCGTTTGAATTTTATTTCTTCTTCTGTCTTTTTTGAAGGACCACAAGGGTAGAACTCGAGGACCACAGGTGGTCCGCGGACCATAGTTTGAGAAACGCTGGTTTAGCCTATGAGGTCCTGTGTTAATACCACTCTCGTGGCGGTTCATGACAAAAATGTTTCATTAGATTTTGTCTCCACGTGGTCTAAATTTTCCTGACGTCACATACTGTATTTCAGCTGAAGCGCATCTATTATATACGATATCTCTACAAACACGTGGAACTATAGTTACTTATCTCGACTGCGGTTGTTAATCAGTGGATAGTCAGTAGGAGTGGCCTAAGGAGTCCGGAATGTCACTGACATTGCAAACTGATACCTACAGGCTGTGCATTGTTGAAGGGAATGTGACACTGTCGTCAAGGAAATGTGAGTCATTTAGAAAATTGTTACCTTGAATTATTTCGGCGAGAACACGTGGCCTACTGCATGACTTTCGGCCACTTTCTTCATGCTTTGTGAGTACAAAACCAGCTGGTCGTCACGCCACTCTCTTCTTGTCCATTCGGCGTCAGGAACAGTTATTGAGTTCATCTACAGGCATGGAGTGAGAGATTCAGTATTTGATTTTGTAACACAATCTGTATTTCAGTAACGATGACAACAAATAACATATGAAAAGAAAGAAAATTGCATGGAGGTATATCTTCTGTGAATATGATTGCCATTACGTAGGTCACCGCTTAATGATAAAAACAAATAATTTTAACTTTTAATGAATATCGTAAAAAGTGCGAGAAAATAAATGCAGCTTTCTCTGTTAAAGCCACTATTAATATCGTGAATGCAGTACACTCAAACTTCATTTGTTTTGCTCTAATGATATTATGTTACGGGTTGCTAAGCAACAAGATGAGCGAAGAGTATTACGAAAAAAAAAAAAAAAAAAAAAGATAGTGCTGAACGGAAAAAGAAATTAAAGGGGAAAATAGGTTTCTGTTATACACTGTGTATCTGACATCAATATTACATTTCTAACTCTATTCATTGAAAAAATATAATCCCCTGAAACCTTATCATGACTTTTGGGGGAGAGTATATATTATATATTTTACTTGAAGCAAGTAAAGCGATCGGTTTGGAAGTAAATCCCGAAAAGACAAAGTATATATGATTATGTCTCGTGACCAGAATATTGTACGAAATGGAAATATAAAAATTGGAGATTTATCCTTCGAAGAGGTGGAAAAATTCAAATATCTTGGAGCAACAGTAACAGATATAAATGACACTCGGGAGGAAATTAAACACAGAATAAATATGGGAAATGCCTGTTATTATTCGGCTGAGAAGCTTTTATCATCCAGTCTGCTGTCAAAAAATCTGAAAGTTAGAATTTATAAAACAGTTATATTACCGGTTGTCCTGTATGGTTGTGAAACTTGGACTCTCACTCTGAGAGAGGAACATAGGTTAAGGGTGTTTGAGAATAAGGTGCTTAGGAAAATATTTGGGGCTAAGCGGGATGAAGTTACAGGAGAATGGAGAAAGTTACACAACGCAGAACTGCACGCATTGTACTCTTCACCTGACATAATTAGGAACATAAAATCCAGACGTTTGAGATGGGCAGGGCATGTAGCACGTATGGGTGAATCCAGAAATGCATATAGAGTGTTAGTTGGGAGACCGGAGGGAAAAAGACCTTTAGGGAGGCCGAGACGTAGATGGGAGGATAATATTAAAATGGATTTGAGGGAGGTGGGATATGATGATAGAGACTGGATTAATCTTGCACAGGATAGGGACCGATGGCGGGCTTATGTGAGGGCGGCAATGAACCTTCGGGTTTCTTAAAAGCCATTTGTAAGTAAGTAAGTGAGTAGCTTAATATCAAAGACGGACATCTGTCGTTTCCATAGTTTTGATCTAGAGGCAATTTTTTAATTCACAGTGTCCTTTGTAATATTTAACACAATTTATTTTATAAATATAGTGTTAGAGTTTGCATATGGTTTCACTATAACTGGAAAGAGCATGAAAAATTGTATAAAAAACCACATCTGTCTAAATTTCGATTGAGGTCAGATGTCCGTCTTTGATATTAAGCTACTCAAGTATATATTATATATGTCTGAACATTAAAAGAGAATTAAAATGAAAGAACATCTGAACAATTAGAAGTGGAAGAGAGAAAAATCGGAAGGGTAATTAAGTGAATTAGATATTTCATGTGATTGAAATTTGTAGATTGGGAGTAGCATCAGGGGTACTATAACTGTAGGAGTATTATAGATATAAATATACGGATAGCGGCAATGAAAGAGAAATTTAGGAGTGAAATGAAAAGAGAGATAAGTACGTAAATAAATAGAGGAGAGAATAGTAGGGAAATAATTAGTGATGTGTTATAAAATTGAGAAAATGGAAATGTAGACAAATATTTCAGGAGAAAATAGCTGGAAAAAATGAGTAAGAGTGGGTAGATTTGAGAGAGAGATGCAAGGGATATATAGCGTTATAGATATAAATGTACGGAAAGAAACAATGAAAGAGAAATTTAGGAGTGGAGTGAAGAGAAAGATATAAGTACGTAGATAAATGGTGGACAGAATAGTAGGGAAATAATAAGGATGTAAATGTTGTAAAATAGACAAAATGGAAAATGTACACAATTTATTAATAATTTAGGAGAAAATGGCTGGAAAAGAATGATTAAGAATAGGTAGATTTGAGAAGAGAAAATAAATAAATAGATAGATAGATAGATAGATAGATAGATAGATAGATAGATAGATAGATAGATAGATAGATAGATAGATAGATAGATAGATAGGTAGGTAGGTAGGTAGGTAGGTAGGTAGGTAGGTAGGTAGGTAGGTAGGTAGGTAGGTAGGTAGGTAGGTAGGTAGGTAGGTAGGTAGGTAGGTAGGTAGGTAGGTAGGTAGGTAGGTAGGTAGGTAGGTAGATATTAATAGGAAAGCGAGAAATGGAAGGGATATAGTCTAGGTATGAGAGAGAATAGAAGAGGTTAGATAGTAATTCAGTTAAAACACAAGAATAAAAAGTGATCAGAAAATACTTGGCAAATGAATATATTAAATAAAAAGGTTGGTATATATTAAAGGGATGGTGGGTCGAAAAGCAGAAATGAAAAGGTATACCATAACTAGGAATTGTAAAGTTAGCTGACAAATAAATTTAATATCAAATATATCTGCATAGAAAGAAAGAAGCAAAATGCGTTACAATACGCAAGAAGGCAGTAAAGAAAATGGGAAGCGGAGATAAGAAGGAAACATGCAAAAGGTAAAAAACAAAAGATGGGAAACAGAAAATTGTGCTGTAAATGAAACAATAAAAATTAAGAAGCGAAAGCGATGGAAAGAAACATAGTAAAAAATTAATTAAATAGGAAGTAGAGAGCCACCGGTGTAGCTCAGTCGGCAGAGGCGCTTGCCTGCCGGTCCGGAGTTGCGCTAGGGCGTAGGTTCGATTCCAGCGTGGGCTGATTACCTGGTTCGGTTTTTTCCGAGATTTTCCTAACCGTAAGGCGAATGTGAGGTAATCTATGGCGAATTAACGGCGTCATCTCGCCAAATACCATATCGCTATAACCAATCCCTTCGACGCTAAATTTAGATTAGATTTAGATTTTATTTAATAATAACATATACATAAAAACGTTACATTAAAATACCCCGGAAGAGCAAAGCTCGTGTTCGGGGACAGTTCCGTTACATAGATATACATACTTTGTAGACAAAATACTTAAGAAAAAAGCTCACATAAAGATAATAATAAAGTAAGTAATAATAATACTAGTAATAACAGAGTGAAAAAAGAGACGATGTTGAGATTGGTGGATTAATATTATTAGTAGTATAATTAGTACAGGTCATGTTGATATAGTAACCGAGATAAGATAGAAAAATATACTTAGGATAGAAATAAACTTGTTTTACAATACATGGTACATTATACAAATACAGGGAAGTGTGTCACAATAGTACATTATGCAACGAGCCTATAATGAAGGTAATTAAGAAGCGAGTATGGATATTTATGAAACGACCTTGACCAATGTCCCGTATGTTGTGAGATGTTCGCAGACGCGAAAGTATTGATTTTTTCCGAGGAACAGATGTTCACATTGACCTTGCTAGGCCATAAGAACCTACAGAGATAACATTGAAATTAAATAATTAGACGTTGAAAAACGAGATGACAAATTGAATTTATTTGAATATTATTTACAATTAACGCTAATTATTATAGTAACAGAACATAACCTTCTGCGACAGTATTGGATTTCCAGCCTCCGTGACTTTTCGCTAATTCTCTTTCGATTGCATATCCGAGAATAATCGATACTTGCGGTTTTATAACGATAGAAAGCTGACCTGTCATTGGCTGAACAGTTGTAACCTGAGTCGTCATTGGCGAAAGATCTGACCTTTAATGAGTAGGTGTACTTTAATGACATGCATTAAAGGTCTGCTACCAGGTGTATAATTACTACATTTCGGCATGGTCGAGCATAAAAATTTTTATGCTCGACCATGCCGAAATGTAGTAATTATACACCTGGTAGCAGTCCTTTAATGCATGTCATTAAAGTACACCTATTCATTAAAGTTCAGGTTTTCGATTATTCTCGGATATGCAATCGAAAGACGAGGGAAACGTCACGGAGGCTGGAAATCCAATACTGTCGCAGAAGATTATGTTCTGTTACTATAACAATTAGCGTTAATTGTAAATAATATTCAAATAAATTCAATTTGTCGTCTCGTTTTTCAATACTAAATCAATTTCCAGGTTATACATTCTCTGCATTACATCAAGGTCAATGACATTATTGTTCCTCGGAAAAAAATCAATACTTTCGCGTCTGCGCACATCTCACAATTTCGAGCTATGAAGAAGGTCACTTCCGATCTTCTGTCAGATACAAATAAAATGAATATTTCTGAATAATTTAAAGTTAGAAATATGGTCGAGCATAAAAAGTCGTATGAAACTTGCCTATAATAGTAATTAAGACGCTCGTATGAAAATTTTCAATAACAAACATACTTGCGTCTTAATTACTATCATTATTGGCTCGTTGCATAATGTACTATTTAATTCTGGATCTGAAAATTTCATTGCTTAAAGTAGTCAATTCTCGATGAAATTTTATTATCGAATTATATGGACGTGGACCATAATTTGTACTGTGTAGTAAAGCAGCAAATGTGAAACGTTTAGGTTCAACTAATTGTAGTTGATACAGCGTCGTTAAATAACCAACTAAAAAAATTTGGAATGCTTGGGGCAAAGAAGGTAAGCACGAGTAAATAAAAAGCAAAGAAAAGTGGGAGAGCAGCGATAAAAATTTAATATAGCGAGAAAAAAACAAAGCAGTAAATAAAGAACAAAAGATAGACAAGAAAGTAAAGAAATTAGAGGCTCACAAAGATAACGAACTCGAAGTACATTGTGTTGAGTCTTTATTGTGACAAGAACATGTCGGATTTGCCGCTCTCAAGAAGCGATAGACGTCAGCACGTCCGGCAGGTTGTGTACCGAGCTAGTTGCGCTAAGGAAGGCCAGTACGACAATTACGCTGTTCATCGGTGTAACGCCATGTGACAGCTCTTAATTGCACAACAACGTCTTCATATTCTAACAGGCAGTTTGCAGTAGCGGGTAGTGGGTCCGGGTTCAAATCCTGGTTGCGACAAGTTACATGATTGAGGTTTTTCCTGGGTTTTCCCTCAACCCATCAAGAACAAATGCTGGGTAACTTTCGTCGCTGGACCCTGGACTCATATCACTGGCATTATCACCTTCATCTCAGTCAGACACTACATAACCAGAGCAGTTGATAAAGCGTCGTAAAATAAACCAATAAATAAAAACATTCATTCATTCATTGACTTCGTCATTTATTAACTCACTCACCCATTAACTCGCTCAGTCATCAACTCACTCACTCATTAACCGACTCACTCAGTCACTCATTAACTTACCTACTCAGTCACTCATTAACTCACTTACTCGTTAACTCATCCAGTCACTCATTACCTCACTCAGCCACTCATTAATTCACTCATTAACTCACTTAGCCACTCATTAACTCACTTATCCACTCATTAACTCACTCAGTTACTTATTAACTCACTTAGCCACTCATTAACTCACTTAGCTACTCATTAACTCACTCAGTCACTCATTAACTCACTTAGCCACTTATTAACTCATTCAGCCACCCATTAATTGATTCAGTCACTCATTAACTCATTCAGCCACCCATTAATTGATTCAGCCACTCATTAACTCACTTATCCACTCATTAACTCACTCAGTTACGTATTAACTCACTTAGCCACTCATTAACTCACTTAGCTACTCATTAACTCACTGTCACTCATTAACTCACTTAGTCACTCATTAACTCATTCAGTCACCCATTAATTGACTCAGCCACTCACTAACTCACTTAGCTACTCATTAACTCACTCAGTCACTCATTGACTCACTCAGTCACTCATTAACTCACTTAGTCACTCATTAACTCACTCAGCCGCTCATTAATTCAGGAACTCATTAACTCACTTAGCCACTCATTAAATCACTCAGTCACTCATTAACTCACACAGCCACTGATTAACTGACTTACCCACTCATTAACCCATTCAGTTACTTATTAACTCACTTAGCCACTTATTAACTCACTTAGCCACTCATTAACTCACTTAGCTACTCATTAACTCACTCAGTCACTCATTAACTCACTCAGCCACTCATTAAATCATTCAGCCACCCATTAATTGACTCAGCCACTCACTAACTCACTTAGCCACTCATTAACTCACTTAGCCACTCATTAACTCATTCATCCACCCATTAATTGATTCAGCCACTCACTAACTCACTTAGCCACTCATTAACTCACTGAGCCACTCATTAATTCACTCAGCCACTCATTAACTCACTTATTAACTAACTCACTCAGTCTCTTATTGACTCACCGCTCATGAAGTCACCCACTCATTAATTCATTCAATTATTCATTAACTCACTCTCAGTCACTCATTAACTCACTCAGCCACTCAAAAACTTACTCATTAACTCACTCACTCAATCACTTATTAACTCACACTCATTAACTCACTGATTAATTCACTTTCTCAGCCATTCATTAACTCATTCACCCACCCACTCATTAACTCAGTCTCTCATTAACTCGCTCACTTATTAACTCACTCAGTCACTTATTAATTCACACACATATTAACTCACTCACTGATTAACTCACTCGCTCAGCCACTCATTAACTCACTCACACATTAACTCATTCACTCACTCACCAACTTACTCATTCATTAACTCATTCATTCTTTCAATCGATCAGTCATTCATTCGATCATTACAGTCTATAAATGTAGGGTTTGTAAATTCATTGAGTCAGTGACAGGAACTCTGATCGTCGTTCACACCGCTCTGTTTTGCGTCATCGTATCGTTTCTGTCACATTGTGTTTTAACAAGCAGCTGCTGTAAATCATACCTGTCTGACTTGACACATTGCCCAACATGTGTTTAGCCACGGCTGTCTCTGAGTGACATGCAGTTTGTGTAGGCCTGTCCACTTCTGTCATCTCAGATCAGCCCGGAACAAAATTCAGGTAGGCCTACAAACAACATAAATAGAAATACATGCCACGTTTGTAGCGACTTGGTTTGCAGTACATCGATGTCGCCTTGACAACACGCGGAAACAAAAGAAATCACGGGGAAACAAAAGAAGGCAAAGCTTACTGTAAGTTTAAAAAAATAAAGAGAGATAAAGATACTTATGGAAATTGTTGTAGAATATAAATTATAGAGAATGAAAAAGTACAAATTCTGTTATTACCGAAAAAGACCAAGACGTTTGGAAGTAATTACTGCTGACTACAATTCTACAAAATAATGTAATTCCAAAAAATTGGAAAAGTGTGAATTTGTGTTATAAAGAGATGTAAAATACGAATATTCATAGGTTTAAAAAAGGTATATGACTCAGTTAAGAGAGAAGTTTTATACAATAATCTTATTGAATTTGGTATCCCAAGAAACTAGTTCGATTAATTAAAATGTGTATTAGTGAAACGTACAGCAGAGTCCGTATAGGTCAGTTTCTATCTGATGCTTTTCCAATTCACTGCAGGCTAAAGCAAGGAGATGCACTATCACCTTTACTTTTTAACTTTGCTCTAGATCATTAAGAAAGTCCAGAATGATAGAGAGGGTATGGAATTGAACGGGTTACATCAACTGCTTGTTTATGCGGGTAGTATGAATATGTTAGGAGAAAATTCACAAACGATTAGGGAAAGCACGGAAATAATACTTGAAGCAAGTAAACTCCGAAAGTAAATCACGAAAAGACAAAGTACGCCTATATGACTATGTCTCTTGACTAGAACATAGTACGAAATGGAAACATAGAAATTGTAAATTTATCGTTTGAAAAGATGGAAAATTTCAAATATCTCGCAGCAACAGGAACAAATATAAATGACACTCGGGATGAAATTAAACGCAGAATAAATATGGGAAATGCCTATTATTATTCGGTTGAGAAATTTCTGTCATCCAGTCTGCTCTCAAAAGATCTGAAAGTTAGAATTTATAAAACAGTTATATAATCGGTTGTTCTGTATGGTTGTGAAACTTGTACTCTCAATTTTGAGAGAGGAACAGAGATTAAGGGTGTTTGAGAATAAGGTGCTTAGGAAAATATTTGCGGCTAAGAGGGATAAAGTTACAGGAGAATGGAGAAAGTTACACAACACAGAACTGCACGCATTGTATTCTTCACCTGACATAATTAGGAATATTAAATGCAGACGTTTGAGATGGGCAGGGTATGTAGCACGTATGGGCGAATCCAGAAATGCATATAGAGTGTTAGTTGGCAGGCCAGAGGGAAAAAGACCTTTGGAAATGTCGAGACATAGATGGGAGGATAATATAAATATGTATTTGATGGAGGTGGGATATGATGGTAGAGACTGGATTAATCTTGCTCAGGATAGGGACCGATGGCGGGCTTATGTGAGGGCGGCAATGAACCTCCGGGTTCTCTAAAAGTTATTTGTAAGTGAGTAATCAGAGTGACCTTGTATGAACAGTTATAGAGGGGTTGCAAGGAAGGTAACGTGTGTTCGAATATGGTAGCAGTAGTGGCTGTCTTTGTAGGATGTTCCAATTCAAACTTTGTTATGCTTAAAGGAAAAGGAATTCATATTCCTTAACCAATGATAGTAAAGTAAAAATGAACAAGTGTGTTTTCATAAACTATAACTTTAATTCTTATAGTAATATACGTTACAAGAGCGGTATGTTGAAGTTTTCATGTTCGAGGAAAAGTTTGAAAAAAACGAAACGTAGAATTGAAAGAAAACATACCGCTCGTGTATCGTACATTATTTTGTGCGAAGATCGTTTATTACATACCTGAAAGAGGAATTTCTAATTAGTTGCAATGAAATCTCCATCTTGGTTTCTGTTCAATGACGGCAAATTTACAAAACAAAAATATCTATCTTCAATATTGTTGCTTTAAAATGTTTTCTGTGTTTACTATACTCCAACAGGCCGTGATATACGTCTATCTTTTTTTTTTCCCCCAGTCTATGATGAGTCTGGAATCTTGTTGATTTTTTCACGGCTTCCTTAATGTTACTTGCGTCACGAATGCAGTAACTTTAGTGGAGTTGTAGAGTTTACTTAATTTTTGCAAATATTTAAAAACAATAATTAACAGTGCAATTTAGGTGAAATTGCAGTGGTAAGTTTCCAATTTATAATTATTACTATATTGAACTCTCTAAAAATAATATGTTAAAAGCCTAAAGCAGTAAAATCAATATGTCACTTAAGCGGTAAGAAAAGGGAAATTGTTATGTGTGTTAGGTTGGGAATACTGAATGTGGAATTTTAGACTTTCCGCGGATTGTTTTTGTGCGAAAACCAAGCAAATACGCACGATCTCGCACAAATAAAATATTACATTTACACACCAATTCGATGACGTATAGGCCTAGATATCAGCAGCTTAGGTATTGATTCTACATGTGAAGATGAATGGAAAATTCCAAAATCATTTTAGCCTTTAAAGACGGGTTTCAGTTCAAATTAAAAAAAAAAAACACTTCCTTGTGTTCTTTCAAAATAATGAACTAAGTAACTTAATAATGTGGTTCAGTAGGTCTATCCTATACCCGATCACCTCTAAAATATTACCTAACACCCTGTATATTGTAGGGAAGAGAATGCATAAAAGCCTGGAGTATTTTAAAAGAGGATTTTTCTGTAATATTTCGTTTCACGCAGTAATTCTCTGTTTTAAACGAAGATCTGCTCCGCCCGCGGCATTGCATGCATTCAAGGTCGTTGTAATTACTCTAAACTATGACAAAAATAGCAAAGATAAGCGTACTAATCTTATATAATTATATTAGCAGAAAAATGCGAAAAAAATGACAGTCTGTTAAATACTATAGATAACCTGCTAATACATATTTAAACCCGTAGTTGGCTTGTCTTATCAGTTGGAAGTGTTTAGCTATGCAAACTGCTACAAACCAACATAAATCTTATTCCGTGCTCGTTTTATCGTATTCAAACTCAGCAACGGTTTGTATTTTTGGAAAGAAAAATTCTAGTCGACGCGATTGCAATGCCTATCAGGATGTGAACTCTGCTAGATCTGTAGGCTTCTTTAGTGTCTTTCCCAACCGCCTGTTGAGATATCTTCCACATTTCGAACTGCATTCGCATTTCATCACAATGATTATACAGTGTGATCCGATTGGGAGGACATAAAATAAAATGCTTATAAAATTTATAAAGGGAGTGCTGTAGAATTCATTTCAGTTCCAATGTGATACTGAAGCACAGGAGGTTTATATCATTGTTACCGCGTAAGAAACAAAAGAACGTATTGTAGGGCCGCGTTTAATAGAGAGCTGGACTCCATAGTCCTGATTATGATGTAATCGCGGTAAGCGAGATGTATTCACAACAATCTACAGGGTTGGAGCTGAGACGATAGGCCTATGTTATTGGCACGAAAATCGAAAAATCGAAAGAGAATTGGGAGGACAAATTTAAAAGGTACGCAAAACGCGTCCTTTTAAGGGGTTGGGGGCTGTACAAAACTAAATATGTAAGCTCCAAGCCTGTTGGCCACTAGTCTCACTCCGGGTTACGCTGCTCCACTGAAGAAGCTCTAGAAAATTTTGAAGGGGAATGCCGAAAATGGACGTAACCTCTTAGGTACAACATACGCGAGAGGGACGGAGATTTGATCAAGTGATCACAGGACGGGGCGAGGAGGAGATGACTGGTGTTTGCCGTTAGGATGGCAAGACGCTGTCATCTGTTGTTCGATGACAAAGCATGTGAAGGCCGTCGGAAGAAGCGCCGTGAAATCTAAATCTGCAATTTGAGAGGTCTCCGTCCTTTCAAATTGCGACTAATTGAGTGACCTCGTATATTTAATAGACAATTTATAGGTTCTGAACTAGGGCATACGTCGTTTACAAGAAAGGGGAATATATATGGGGAAGGGCATATAGGTCCGTGGCCCATTTCTTATAGGGCTCATCCCGACATTTGTCTTACGCCTTAGGAAAACCACGGAATACCTTAGGCAGGATGAGTTGTCTCATATATAAGAGACTAGCCAATTTGGCTATTATGTAGGAGGTGATTGTTGTCATGAGCCTTGTTGAATCGTCTCAATTTAGAGACCAGCCATTTGGCTTTATGGTGACTCAATTACGAAGAGAGGGGAGGGATGTAATTATTAATTAATTTAGAGTAATTAGGGAGATTCATGGGGATATGAGTGCAGGTCCGTGGCCCATTTCTTTTAGGGCTCATCCCGACATTTGTCTTAGCGCCTTAGGAAAACCACGGAAAACCTTAGGCAGGATGAGTTGTTGGCACCAACCTACGCGAAGTTTTAAATTGCCGGCCAGCAGGGTAGAGGAGTGGGGGTTGTTAGGGTTACTGTTCTCAAGCTCAGAGCAGCAGGCATATGCGTTTCATCTCTTTCCAAAAACATTCGTCTTATCTTAGTATCACCACTTTCCTACTTAAGAGTCCGAAGGTACGTAATGAAATTACGCCCGCTATTCCATCTTTATAATCTATTCTTATTCTCCGTCCGAATCAGACCATATTTCTAACTTTAAATTATTCAGAAATCTTCATTTTATTTGTATCTGACTGAAGATCGGAAGTGACCTTGTTCATAGCTTGAAATTGTGAGATGTGCGCAGACGCGAAAGTATTGATTTTTTCCGAGGAACAATAATGCCATTGACCTTGATGTAATGCAGAGAATGTATAACCTGGAAATTGGTTTAGAATTGACAAACGAGATGACAAATTGAATTTATTTGAATATTATTTACAATTAACGCTAATTATTATAGTAACAGAACATAACCTTCTGCGACAGTATTGGATTTCCAGTCTGCGTGACTTTTCCCTCGTCTTTCGATTGTATATCCGAGAATAATCGAAAACCTGAACTTTAATGCATAGGTGTACTTTAATGACATGCATTAAAGGACTGCTACCAGGTGTATAATTACTACATTTCGGCATGGTCGAGCATAAAAATTTATATGAGAGACTTCCCTGTATATATATTATGTACCATGTATTGTAAAACAAGTTTATTTCTATCCGAAGTGTATTTTTCTATTTTATCTTGGTTACTATATCAACATGACCTGCACTAATTATACTACTAATAATAATTTAATATTAATCCATCAATCTCAACATCGTCTCTCTTTTCACTCAGTTATTACTAGTATTATTATTTACTAATTTTATTATCATCTTTATGGGAGCTTTTTTCTTAAGTATTTTGTCTACAAAGTATGTATATCTATGTAACTGATCTGTGCTGGAATCAGATGTCCCTAAGTTTATGGAAATGTTCTAAAAAATACTGTCCATCACGTGCTCACTTTCAGTGTAATTGTTCTCTACTTTCTTCACATTATCATACACTGACATCCATTCTCGGAAGAAGCGATTGCAGAGTCAGCCTCTGCTTATGCGTAGCGTAGAAATTATAGATGAGTCTTCTTATGACTTCCTCATCAAAACTGTCTACAGCTGCAACAATCTTCTTCTTCGGCTGTGATTTCTACGGACTGGAGAAAGAATCTGCTGTTCCTGACTCAATATTTTACTCTTCTTTCCTGATTCTTGCAAAGGTTCGCTTTGAAATACCAGTGGCAGCCAGTACTCTTGCACACACGCTTTTCAATGGAATTGGTATTCCGTTTACAGCCTCTTCTGACATGAATTTCCATACATTGTATCCTATTTCATGTCCTTGACTATGAACTACTCTATGATTTCACACCTTAGACAATGCCATAATGAGGGCGCTCAGAAGGACAATGTTTTCAGTATTAGCAATAGCGGTAGTAGCAGAACGATCTAAACACTCGGAATGCTAGTAACCAACTGACCCAACACCCCTCCAGTTGAGTGTGAGGGCGAGTCCAAGCAAACGAACTAAAATGCGTCCCTCGCGCCGGTGCCATAACTTATCGTCCGGGCTCTACTAGCGTACAAAAAACATTTACTCTACATGTGCAGCACAAGTATATTAGAATTCCGATAAGGATAACAAGACTACGCTCTATGGATGTAGTGGCAAGTCTTTATTTTTGATCATAAGTTCATTGCCAAGTGTTTTCTATTGCACAGATCCTTACGACGTTATTGACCTTTAAGCAATGTAAAATACAAATGTAGACGTAGACTATCCAAGTTGAATATTGTGTGAATTAGCACTTAAATACCATTTTTTACATTCTCGAATAGTAATATACGTTACAAGAGCGGTATGTTGACGTTTTCATGTTCGAAGAAAAGATTGAAAAAGCGAAACGTAGTTGAGCTTTTTTAATTTCCGAGAACATGAAAACAAACATACCGCTCGTGTATCGTACATTATTCTGTGCGAAGATCGTTTATTACATACCTGAAAGACGAATGTCTAATTATTTGCAATGAAATCTCCATTTTGGCTTCTGTTTAATGACGGCAACTTCGGAAAACCAAAATATCTTTCTTCAACATTGTTGCTATAAAATGTTTTCTGTGTTTACTATACTCCAGCAGACCGTGATATACGTCTGTCTTTTTTTCCCCCCAGTCTATAAATGCGAACTTAAAACAAACGGTAAGGTTATGTAATGATTTATTTTTCATTTTAATATTTTAACAATATTATTTATATAACATATTGCAGTAATAACATCGGCATCTGGAATCTTGTTGATTTTTTCACGGCTTCCTTAATGTTACTTGTATCAGGAATGCAATAAGTTTCGTGGAGTAGTAGACTTTACTTAATTTTTGCAAATATTTAAAAACAATAATTAACATTGCAATTTAGGTGAAATTGCAGTGGTAAGTTTCCAATTTATAATTATTACTATGTTAAACGTCTCTAAAAATAATATGTTAAAAGCCTAAAGCAGTAAAATGAATGTCGCGCTTAAGCGGTAAGAAGAGGGAAATTGTTATGTGTGTTACGTTGGGAATACTGAATGTGGTATTTCACACTTACCGCTTATTGGTTCTGTGCGGAAAACAAGCAAATACGCACGATCTCGCACAAAATTATATATATATATATATATATATATATATATATATATATATATATATATAGCTTAAGGCCGGGTATTTCAATGCAAACCCAACAATCTCGAATCTTCACTAGCCTCTTCCTCTTAGCCTCCGCATATGATCCATGTATCTTAATGTCGTCCATCATCTGATATCTTCTTCTGCCCCGAACTTTTCTTCCGTTTACTATTGCTTCCAGTGGATCCTTTAGTAGTTTCTTCTTAGTGAGTGACACAGCCAATTCCTTTTCCTCTTCCTGATCAGTTTCAGCATTATTCTTTCTTCACCCACTCTTCCCAACACAGCTTCATTTATTATTCTGTCTGTCCACTTCACACGCTCTATTCTTCTCCATATCCACATTTCAAATGCTTCTAGTGTCTTCTCTTCACTTCGTCGTAATGTCCATGTGTCTGCCCCATACAATGCCACACTCCACACAAAGTACTTCACTAGTCTCTTCCTTAGTTATTTTTCCAGGGGTCCGCAGAAGATAGTCATTATTCTATTAAAAGCTTATTTTTGCCATTGCTATCCTCCTCTTGACTTCCTGACAACAGCTCATATTTCTGCTTATATCACACCCCAACTACAGGGGCATCATTTTATTTTTACTAACGTTTTTAATATTAACTTGCCTATACCTTTGGATCAACGCCGTTTCCTTCCCCCTTCCACGACTGGAGTTCGATGATACTGGCGTAATATACAAACAAATCACTTCACTAGGTACAGGTGGGAAGAAAATTAGTTCATCCATTTACGAAAACTAGGAAATATTGCGCTTTTGAGTTTAATCATTTTCATTAGGTTTTTGTTTAATCAAAATACAGTACAGTATTAACAGTGAGTGTTTTTACTCACGAACTGAGCTGTCCATGTGGACGTATTCATTATGCAGTGTATATTATACTGTCTACAGCACATTAGCGTACAATATGGAGAATGAAGTTAAATTGAAAAATAATCATAATATGGATATTTAAACACATTTGTTTTAAATGGTGGCCGTTCATTTCGATACAGGCTTCAGTTCTAATGTGCATATTATCGCACTATAGACTATTGTACCTAATTCCAATTACCAGTTTCGTCCTTCGTACTAGTAACTCATGTTGAAATAATTCTGTACCTACTCTATAAAAGAGTACCTCACGTACTGTAAATTCAATCTTCACTTCTGCCCGATCCGAAAAGATAAAATTACTCAGACATACTATCTACTGTCCGTCCAAGTGGTTATTTCGTAGGGTCGTAGAAAGGAGGGAAATCACGTGACATTTAATTACTTAACGAGGCCCTTTTATTTAAGTTATTTTAAACAGTTGCATAATATTACGTAGACGTCCAGTTCCTAACAGAAATTAATGTTCTCAGAAAAGAGCTAAGACAGCCCAGCCACTAGCTGGCGAATAAAAGCTGGTGGGGGAAACCGGGATGCGACGTAGGCAAACGGACGACAGTACCTGTGCGAAAATGATTCAATATTGAAAGCTCTTTCGTCACTGTAAAACGCGAACATATTTTTGGAACGTACTGTTTACTATGACCGTAAGGCTACTATGACTGTATATGCGGTGTGGAGGACGGTTGAACTTCATTAGTAG
Organism: Periplaneta americana; assembly: GCF_040183065.1. Lineage (NCBI taxonomy): Eukaryota > Metazoa > Arthropoda > Insecta > Blattodea > Blattidae > Periplaneta > Periplaneta americana. Next base: position 9,312,473 of record NC_091118.1, on the reverse strand, counting down.
AGGGGGTGGGAGTGAAGTACATTCAAAAACTAAGGTACAATAAAAATTGAAGTAAAAATAAAATGATGTCCTTGTATATTTATATACAACAGTCTAACTTTATATAAATGTTATTACGCTCACATAAAACATAAAACAATGCGCTTTTCACTCCAAAGGCATAGCTAAGACAGAGTTATCACTAGCACTAGCACTTTCATTCCACTACTACCACCGCCATGAGCACTACCACTTTCATGATCTCGACTTACTCGAATTATTTCGTCCACAGTAGACTCGCACTGTTACAGAGGCAGGTGGCAAGTTTGGAGTTACTCGCTCCCTCAACCATTTCTCGAAGCTGGTGCAGTTCATTTCTTGGTGGTAGTCACCTGTAGTTGAGCCATCTTTATAAATGAGAAGACCAGCATCAAGAAATTTAGTTTCGAATCCTATATCTACTATTATAAGCTTTCTAGACTTATTTCCTTCTAACATCTTTTCTTTTCTGCCACCATTTTCGGAAAATCAAATCGGTATCTATCGAAGGCTCATAGAGATAACTTGTCTTTGTTCTGCTCTAAAGCGTTTAACTTTTGTGATGTTCCTGAAACGCCAATTAAAAATGTTCGGTCGTTCTCGAATGAGTCTTCGATCCTGTAATATCTAGGGAGCGGATTTTTATGTGCTAAAAAATTTAAATGTATTTATTTTTATGTGCTAAAAAGTACGAAAATATTTGTTAAAAATAAAAAAATATATATTTTTAAATATGACAAAAATACCTTACTTAGCTTGGAAAAAAAAAAAAAGTTACTAGGTGCTCACCAACCACACTTGAGTGCTAGTAGTTGGCCGAGAATTGCAGTGAACAACAAAGGTCATCTCCAAATTCTCCATCACAAATGCATGTCGATTATCTCTGAACAACAACTTATACTGTGAAAACGATCTTTCCACATCACAGGACGTCAGACGTGCATATTAAAGAGAGGAATTTCACAAACACATACACCGTCAATTTCAACTACAGGCACATCCTCCAATACTTGAGCAACTTTACACATTTTTTTTATATCCACTGTTCTTCCCAAACACATTCTGGAATTTGTCCCTTAGTACTTGTACTTCTGAACCTGGTAGTGAGTCTAGTTTAATTCTCACGGCACGCACCTCCCTGTTTCAGACAACAGGTTTTTGGATGTTTCTAGTTTTTTTTCATGGTGTCACACAAAAAGCTTAGATTTGCTAATAGGAAAGCCAAATCTTTTTTAAACAACCATCTTTCAGTATATCTTGAAGGATATCGATTGACGAAGCCCGATAACAGGGAATCACAACAAGATATATTGCCTTACTCGATAGACATGAGCGAGAGGCGAGAGATTTGTTTAAATTAAGTAATGTTCATACCCGACCTCTTATCTGTTTTGTTTCACAAACAAAGCGTTGAATGAAATCTTCTTCAGCAACAATAAACATTCCTAGTTATGTGTTACAAGATCGCTTCTCTTTGTCCATGTTAATTTATTCTCTAATATAACACTGATATGCTGCCTAGCAGTTCTCAGAACTTGAGGCGACACTATTACAAAAATGGATCACACAGCGCTTAGAAACACGAAGCAACCAAGAATTCTTAAAAAGATAACGTACTTCTGAGTTACATAATTGATTTAGTTTTAAAATGTTTAAAAGTTCTTGTAAAAAATTATTTAAGTAAAAAAACTCCAAGATTTATGTGTTTATAATAGATTTCCTGAAAATATGTATTTACATAATTTTTTTGTGAAAATAGACTATGTGTTTTTATGTGAAATAAAATTCGGGTTTTGAACTTGAAACTTCATGTTCGGAATTTTTAACTTTGTTAATTGTGTTTTATCACACGCAAAAATAATATTTAATTACATAGGAATCCGCTCCTTGTATATGTATGTATGTATGTATGTATGTATGTATGTATGTATGTATGTATGTATGTATGTATTTATTCACACTGCAATGGGTATATACCCGGTGGCAGTGGTAACTAATTACACTCAATAATGACAATAATAAACTTATTAATTAAAAAAATACAGTTAATAATACCAATAATTAATATAATAATAATAATAATAATAATAATAATAATAATAATAATAATAATAATAATAATAATAGGGAATATGCTAAATTAAATTAAGCACGATCACTTAAAATAACATTTAAAATAAATCTAATTTGTATCTTAAATCTAAGTTCGAACTAAAACCCACGAGTATGATATGTTCATATCTGCACAAGTACCTTTCCACATTACACTCATTTCGCTGTCAACTCACTCACTGCACTGGAACTACGACACATTTCACTGATTCTATCCTGATTTCACTAACACTTCAAAAACATTTCACTGTTCAAATATTTTGCACTGCCACTATAAACTATAAAGCTTCCCTGACAAGAACACGTTTCACTTACACAACACACTTCACTGACACAACACACTTCACTGACAACACACTTCACTGACACAACATAATTCTTCACTGATACAACACTTCAATAACAACATATCATTTACACCCTTTAAATACTGTGTATAATTACCGTCTATTAGTAAAGTACTTAAGCCTATTTTTAAATACGTTTTTGGTTGTTGGTAAAGCCTTTAGTAAGTCTGCAGGTAAAGCATTCCAGTCCCTGATAGTACGATTGAGAAAAGAAAACTTTCCAGTATCCGTCCTCTGTCTTTTTTCCCTCAGTTTATATGAGTGGTCGTTCCTTGAAGAGTAATTTGGCGGTTGCAACCTATTTTTTATTTCTCTCCAGGCAGGCTCACCTCTGTATGTTTTGAACAGTGCGCATAATCGAATTCACGTTCTCCTGTCCGTGAGTGTGTCCCATTTTAATGGTGAATTTTTCCGACAACACTTGAGAGCCAGTTTTTTAATCTTTTCCAGTGTCATAATATGTTCTAATCTGTAAGGATCCCAACATGCAGCACCATATTCCATTACTGGACGTATTAGTGATTTATATGCAATCTCTTTGGATTTGTCAGAGCCTTTTCTTAGTACCCTCATCACAAAGTGTAACGCTCTCCATGCTTTTCCCGCTGTGTCAGTAACGTGTTCCCCCCAGCCGAGATCGCTGCTAAATGTTATTCCGAGGTATTTACATTTGTTAACTTCCGGAATGGTTTCACCCCCTAGCGTATACGATGCGATTATTTTATTTCTTTTCCTTGTAAATCTGATGGCTTTGCTCTTTAGAGAATTTATTTTCATTAGTAATATCTTCCAAAGAAACCTCATGCTGTTTAGCATAATATTAAAAAAAAAACATTAAACATTTTGTTATTTCTCTTCCTTCTAAACGCAAACTGTGACGTTGCACAGAGGTAGAGATTTAATAAAAGATCTGTACAGACTATGGAGCGGTAATGTTTTTGAACGGATGATACATAACGTTATCTCAGGTCGGCATATCGCACGCATAGGTCGCGAGGTTAGCTTCCCCTAGCCCCACTTCTCCGCTTTCGGAAGTAGCTACTAAACACTCAGCAACGACCGAATAAACAAGATGCTTCTTGAATAGATGGGTATTTTCTGACGAAGCAACCTTCCATGTCAGTGGCGAGTGAATACCCATAATGCAGTCGCAGGGGGACGTGAAAAAGACAAGAAATAAAAACTTGAAAATAGTGCTAAATTTCTACGTTTTTTTTTTCAATTCTATGACATTTTCAAAATTGGGTCGTACTATATTATTAACTTGTATTAATTTATTTTTATTTTTCCGTGTGGAACATCTGAAAACTTAGGGTGATATTAATTTCATATCGAACTAGAAGATATTACTAAAGACTAGAATTGAAACCTTGAAAAGAACGCTAAATTTGTACGTTTTTAAAATTCTAGAACATTTTCAAAATTGGGTCGTATTATGTTATTATACTGATTTATTTTTATTTTTCTGTGTAAAACATCTGAAAACTTCGGATCGAACCAGATTCAAGCTAATACATTACTCTGTCTATTGTAAGTCATAGTGGAAATATGTGTGTGCTATTTGATGGAACTGGTTGCTGTAATTTCAGGGCGCGTCGGCTGTCCATGCTGCAGGTCCTGAGAACGCCGCCAGGTAGGTGCAGATCAAATAGAATGTCGACAGTTATTGTGTAGTGTGCCTGCCCATTTTCATGGCAAAACATGGCGTCGCCTATATCTGTCAGTCCTCATAAAGTCCAAATTTGGATCCCTTCAACCTCTGGCTTTTCGTAGAGCTAAAATATCCGTTAAAAGGGAAGGAATTGTAGGTGATAGACGAGATGAAGAAGGTAGCAACGAGAAAGCTGAAGTCGATCCAGAAAAAGTACTTGGAAAGCTATTTTTAAGAGTGGAAGGAACATGCAGTGGGGCAAAATATGCTTCTAACAAGCAAACATTCTTATGAGGATAGATAAAAAATTGTTTTTTACTTCCGCCATGTTAATAATGTCAAAACAAGTGCTTATACATACTAGGTTCAAAAAGTTCCCGGAATTTGCTAGTATCATAGAAACAACGTACCTTAAACACTATTCTACAGCATTCCCTTCAAAATAGTTGCCTTCCGCAACAACACACTTTTGCCAACGCGTGTAGAGTTCCTGGAAGCAGGCCTGGAAGCCATTTTGTGAAACCCGTCTTAGTGCTCTCGTCGCGTTTGCGATAACCTCTTCAGCATTGAATCTCCGTCCTTTCAGATGACTTTTCAGACGGGGAAACAGAAAGTAATCAGGTGGTGAGAGATCAGGAGAGTATGGTGGGTGATCCAAAGCAGTTATGTTGTGCCTGGCAAGAAAATTCTTTACAATAATTGCGCGATGAGCAGGTGCATTGTCATGCATAAGGAACCAGTTGTTTTCTACCCACTTTTCTGGACGTTTCCTTCTCACTGCGTCCCAGAGGCGACGGAGGGTTTCTACGTACAATTCTTTCGTTACAGTACGACCTTCTGGAATGAACTGATGGTGCATGAGACCCTGAGAGTCGAAGAAAACTTCCAAAATAACTTTGCTTTAAGTGTGCTTAAATGCGACAGGCTCATGTCAGTAGATTTACTGGCATGTGAAAGAACTCCTGCGGGACAAAATTCCGGCACATCCGGCGATGCTGATATAACCTCTGCAGTTGCGAGCGTCGTTAAATAAAACATAACATTTAAAATAACTTTGCCTTTGGAAGTGTCCCTAGGAAATTTTTGCTTCCGAGGAGATGTTTTCGATTTCCACTCAGATGACTGTCGTTTAGGGACTGGGTCGTACAAGTATCACCAGTTTCATTTTGTTTAAGAAATCACCATCTTCATCAGCCATACTGATCATGTCCCCAGCAAAACACAGAACTTGATGTTTGTACTTTGCTCTGTGGACATAATTACAAAATGCGACGAACAAACAAAACACTATGATAAACAATTGCCTACAACTCAAAACCAATAATTGCCATTATCAACAAACTTTAAGGAAATGACATCATGAATGTTACCAACAAAACAAATGTATAATATCCCTTGTTATATATTAATACGAAAAATGGTAGTAAAATTCCGGGAACTTTTTGAACCTAGTAGTACAAATTTTGGCCACTCGAGCGCAATTACGTAAAAATAAGTTTCCCTGGGTCCGTTTACAGAAAGAAAACACAATTCCATTGATGACACGATCGCCGAACATCTGTGTAATCAATTCTTTTGCAGGGATAAGGATTTGGGGTGGAGCGCCATCTTGCATGAAGATTATGTTTTCCATATCGTGATTCCTCAGTCTAGGGATGACGAAGTTCTGTAACATGCTGTAGTAGCGCTCCCCCTTTACTGTAACGGTCTGTCTTATTCCATTATTGTCTACACCTGTGGAGTAACGGTTAGCGCGTCTGGCCGGGAAACCAGGTGGCCCGGGTTCGACTCCCGGTCGGGACAAGTTACCTGGTTGAGGTTTTTTCCGGGGTTTTCCCTCAACTCAATATGAGCAAATGCGGGTAACTTTCGGTGCTGGACCCCGGACTCATTTCACCGGCATTATCACCTTCATCTCATTCAGACGCTAAATAACCTAAAATGTTGATAAAGCGTCGTAAAATAACCTACTAAAAAAATTAATGTTGGAGTTAACACGCGTAATTGAGATTCGTTTTCCGACCAAAGTCATTAGTAGGCACTTTCCAACAATGTGGCCTCCGCGATCTCTAGGTTTCAATCCGGCAGATTTTTCCTTGTGGGTTACCTTAAAGAACGACTTTTCCTGACACATCCAACAACCCTACTGCAACTGAAAGGTGCCATCTCGCAAGAAATTGTCAATATTCCGAGACATTATCTGCAAAATGCTGTGCATGGTGTCGCAGATAGAATGCTGTACGTTGAACAAGAGAACGGCGGACATCTTCCTAATGTTTTGTAAACCCCGTTGTTTGCCCAACACTGTGATGTTTTTGTTTTTTCCCTATCAGAAATATTATAATATTTATAGCTGTTTAATGTTTGAACTGACTTTTGAAATATTCTATCTTATCATTATTACTATCAGTATTAACGTTATAATAATAATAATAATAATAATAATAATAATAATTATTATTATTATTATTATTATTATTATTATTACTTATTATTATTAGGCCTATTATTTTTACTTGATTATTTAACGACACTGAATCAACTACGAGGTTGTTTAGTGTCGATATGATTGATGATAGCGAGATGGTATTTGGCGAAATGAGGTCAAGAATACGCCATAGATTACCTGATATTTGCCTTACGGTTGGAGAAAACCTCGGAAAAAACCCAACCAGGTAATCAGCCCAAGCAGGAATCGAACCCGCGCCCGAACGCAACTCCGGATCGGCAGACAGGCGCCTTAGTTGACAGAGCTACGCCGGTGGCTTATTATTATTACTATTAGTGATATTATTATTATTATTATTATTATTATTATTATTATTATTATTATTATTATTATTATTATTATTATTAGTGATATTACTATTTAACTATTTAACCAACAGACGATCTTGTGTTCGGTTGGGAAACTCTCTCTCTGATCCTTTCACTA